>NW_024062401.1:0-62718 GCF_006381635.1 Hibiscus syriacus
GCCCTTGTAGAAAAGGTCATCGGCTGGTGAATTGGTGGGCTCTTTTCCATGGAAACTGAAGACATTGGAATTCAACTCCCTTGTACTTATGGAGTTTGAATAATACGATGACAACTCCATGTCATGTATTCATCGTCGTCTTCAAGGTTATCCGCCATTTTCCGGAAGCTTGGGGCAATGGACATTGCAGTGCTGTTTAAATTACGATGCAAACAGGGTTTTTTTTGTTAAAGTATAATTGTCCTTGACTATAGGTGTTATTTTGTTGAGTCTCTCGACTACTTAAAGTTACAAAATGATCACTCGGGTATTCGTATATTCTAAACTCTCATTTTTCATTAAAAGATTGACGACATCTAAGTTAGACGTTAAGCTACTGACAGATATGATAAATCTGATCACAGAATCTCAACGACTATCATGTCTCAATCAACATGTTACTTTCAGCTTAGATGACCATTAATTTTTTAGCGAAAAAGGACGAATTTGAACATATGAATAGTTGGGTCGTTTACAATTTTTAGTAGTCAGGGGACTCAAAACAATGTCTTATAGTCGGGGACAATTTGTTTACTTTACCCTTTTTATCAATAGAAACTGTTTGTCTTATTAAAAAATGTAATATACTAAATTGCAATAAAAGGTCTACAATTACAATCATAAGCGTAACTAATACATAATTAAACATTTTTTTCTTATAACTGAAATTAACCACTTGAGTTATACAATGATATACAAGAAAAAGGTTAAAGTCCATCTAAAAACTCAAACAAAAATTGATACAATAGATACACTATGTCAACAAACGAACCACAACAAGAGATAAAATCATTAAAAATTACTTACAATCATAATCAAAGTCGAGCATAGTGAGACAACTATCTCTGGACACAAGCAAAGTTTTTAGAATGAAAAACAATTAAAATATTAAATTTGTAATATATTTTTGTCTTTTTCGTTAATTTATTATAATCTGTGTGGCTTTATAATAAACTGATAAAACAAAACATTATAGTATATAAAGTTCCCTTTGCTACGGTTCACTTTTCATTTTATTTCACTTTTTACTGAATTCCAGGGCTTTATTTTTTTCTTGTATTCTTATTTTCCTGGGAAATTCAATTCATCCACGATTTTTCTCTCCTTGTCTCTTTAAAATTATCCATCATTGGACGGTAGTGCATTTCTTAAATCATGTTTTTTTTTATTATTCGGGATCCAATGCTTTGCTTTAAATAATCTAAATTGACTTGTATCACACATATGACTTTGGTTGTTTTGATAGATAGTCTTCCAATAGAGATTTTCTGCATACACGAACTCGAACTCAAAACCTTACGTATGTGATATCAACACAACAAAAAAGAGCATTTGCGACGTTTTTTTACCTATAACGGCGTTTTAAGCGCCGCTAAAAACGCTTGCGGCGATATAAAAACGCCGCAAGAAACGCCGGGCAAACTACACGCTAAAGTTCATGGAGTTTGATAACAAAAAACGCCGCAATAGGTGAAGAGATATAGAGGCGTTTTTGAATAAACGCTGCAATAGGTGATGAGAACAAACGCCGCAAAAGATCGAAATATATAACGGCATTTTTTTGGATACAAACGCCGCAAAATGTCTACATCTATAGTGGTGTTGTTTATAAATGCCACAAAAGGTTAAGATATTTATCGGCATTTTAGGGATAAAAACGCCGCAATAGGTCTGGTATATAACGATATTTTTTTATACAAACGCCGCAAAAGCTCTTGATATAACGGCATTTTTCAGATAACGCCGCAAAAGCTATGGTATATAGTAGCATTTTTTGATACAAAAACACTATAGAATTGCTAAACATTTTGTGGCATTTTTATGTAACACGCCAGTATTGTTTGTGTTATTTAGCGACTTTTGTTTTTACAAACGCCGCTAATGCACACAAAATTGACAACTAGTTATTTTTTTCTTCGATTACCCCAAATCTATTTTTTTTCAACCTGTTCCATTATCCAACAAACATTACATCTATAACAACAAACTCTATTTCCATAACAACCAACATCAAAACCATTATAGTAAATAAAAGTTTAAATTAACGTAATAATAATGCATTTAAACATTGTTTAACATTAACAAATATAACATAATAAGACTAAGATGGTGGATTTTGAGGTTACGTTTTCTGTATCATCTGCATCATAGCTTCTAGTGGATTTTCAAATTCTTTACATTTTTGCTGATATGATGCTTCTATCTTTTTTCCGCTGCTTTCCTGGCTTCATTTTCAACTTTCATGTTAGCCATTTGTTGATCCATTTCAGCCAACTTTTGTTTTAAACGACTAACTTCTAATTGGGAAGACTGAGACTGGGATGACATGTACTAAGATGAACTGGATCCAAAATATTTGGCGGGAGTAACAAATAATCCTTGACAGCGAACCCGACCATATCTTTCAGGACCCAAAAAGTCATTAATAGCTTGATTTTCAATGTCATCCACATTAACAAGGCCTTAACTCGAAGCCGTAGCTTCATACTCCGCCCTTTTTTCCCTCAATTTTTCCTAATAATAAAGTAAATAATTAATTAAAATAAAAATGGCATACTATAGATATAAATAAAACTTAATTCAAATCATCTATCCAATAAACATACCATAATTTCTGCAGCTTCAGCAGTCATAGGAGTGCCATCTTTTTTTGTATGTGTCATGTCGAAGAGTTTGTTCGACCAACTTTAGAACCAGATGTATTTTCCTACAATGTAACATAATATAATTAATTTGAGTTAGTATGTACATGGAATACAAATAACTATATGAATAATCTATAATACCTCCTCATTAGCTAGACAAGTAAAGCTCTTCGATCCAGCCGTGTGCATAAACTTTTGTTGTTGCCTGCTAGCAACACCAACATGCTCTCGATCCTACAATTTCAAACAACCACTTATAAAGTCAATATTATAATTCGTTAAAATTACTTTTGAAAAATAAGTCATACCTGTACTTTTTGTGAACTCCAAAATATGACTGTATCTTCCCATTGATACATGTGCATTCCAGGTAGGACAGTTTTTATCTTCTCTTCAAGACTGAGATCATTCTTTAAGTATTTCTTTTTTAATGAGCTATTGTGGTCTCTCCATCTCTTCCTTAAAGCTTGCTTCAAATAATCGTCAAAGACCTCTAAAGAAAATTTCTCCTATACAGCAAATAAGTGTTCAAAGTAAGTATAAATTACTATTGAATTATTATAGAGTATCTATTATAATGACATTATTACCTTAACAAAATACAAAGCCTAATTTTTGTTACTATTAGGCATTTCGCGCCATGACTCATAATTTATCGGTAAAAGATTAGAATTACGTCCAACTATGCCTAAGTAACTGGATAGAAGACGTGCTTCTGGGCCAATAGGTTGACCGACATCGTTTCTTGAAACTTTGACACGGTGCCCAGGAGGAAGTTGGTATAATTCCATTAACGTTACATCCTCTAGTCTTGCGTGTTCCAACATTTTCAACTATATAAGAAATTATTAAATGTCAGTTTTCAAAATAAACAAACTATTAAATTAAGTGTCAAACATTACCTTGAATTTCTATAGCTTTTTCAACAGTTATAGGAACTTCCGAAGAGTCAACAGCATTCGATTCCTCATTATTTGTTTGTTCATACTCTTTAGAAGCTCGAACAATCCGCAAATCACTTATTTTTTTCCTCGACGTATCTATAATAAACACAAACATTTTTAGTAAGAAAACAGTTTAATTAATGAATATATTGAAGGATAACATGTTAAAAGTTATAACATTATAAATAAATAAAGTAAGATATAAAATCTTAAGACATTCTTATGTAATATCAGTTGTCATAAATATCTTCATCAATTTCCTGAACCCATTGAAATTGTGTTGTATTAGTGATAGTTTCATCTAAATTTTGTCTACTAGAGGTAAAGATTCTGATCTTGTTTCAATGTCATCTCTACTTCCATCCTCGATGTCTATCAAGTCTCTGGGGTATTACAGAGCAAACATACCAACTGTCATCCATTGGATCGTGATAGTAAAAAACTTATTTCACTTGATAAAAAAATACATATGTTTCATCCATCAATCGTTGACCAGTGTGAATTAATCGAGACAAATTCACCATTGTAAACCCAATTTATCTCTTTTTATGCCTCGATTATTGTTTACATAAACCCAGTCACACCAAACTGCACAACCTTTCGTTTTCCATAATAATCTAACTCAATAATGTCCGAAAATTCCATAATAATAACATCTCCCTCCTACGGATTATTGTCCCTGCCACTAGCATAACTTGTAGTTGAAGTAACTACGACTCCACAATTTTGTGCCCTCCTTAATCTTTCATGAGATTTCATGTGGAACCTGAACCCATTAATGAGGAAGGCATTATATCTTTTAATTATTCTATTCGGACCTTGAGAAAGCCATATAACATCTTTACTAACTTCTTTCACACTCCAAACCTATTACACATGAATGGTGAATTAATTTGCATTGATTTCTATATAAAAAGCAATACATATATTATTATAAGTATGTGGAATGATTTAGTTGCTTACTGTCTGGCCTAACCATTCATGAAAAGTTTTGTGAATAACTTATGTATCTCTCGCTGATGTAATCTTCGGGAGCATGCACGAGATCTCAAGACTTCTTTAAACTCACTATAAAGTATATTATGTCGTTAAGAATGATAAATATAAAAGATTAAGAAATTTCATTAGTATTGGGTCCGAAAGACTTACGTACGAAATGGATCTATTGAATCGTGATGGAAAAGAACATATCGGTGTGCTTGTACCCAAGACGTGTCATCTAAGTGTGCAATTTTAACTTTCCCTAGTGGTTGACCATAACTTCCAAACAAATAATGTTGAGGTAAGTCATTAGTATTGAACACATCATTTCTATTTGGTCTATTCCATATTGTTTCAACATCTTCCAAATATATAGAGAAAAATGTCATACATTTGTCTGCCAAATACCCTTCAGGAATTGATCCTTCCGGATAACACTTATTAAGGCAGTAAGACTTCAACTTGCCCAAGAACCTATACACAAAACAACATACTATGCCAAATACCCATCGATAGAAAACTGGTTCACCAACTCTTGCTTCTTGAGGAAGATGAATTAGCAGATGCACCATAATTATGAATAAAGAAGCGGAAATATTTTCTCCAAGTTGCATAAAGTCAAGGCGACTCGATCTTGTAGTTTATGAAGTTCTTTAACCATCAAAACTTTCCCACATAAAGCTTTCATTATATTAGAAAGTTCAATGATACAAGACGCCACCTTACTCGACATGCAACCGCGTACAACTATTGGCATTAAATCTTGCATTAATATGTGATAATCATGTGACTTTAAAGAATAAAGTCTTCGATCTTTAACACTGACACATCGAGATGTATTTGATGCATACCTATATGGGACCTTTATATCCTTCAACACTGTGTAAAACACTTCTTTTTCTTTCTTCGAAAGAGAAAAAATAGAAGGCGACAAGAAATATTTCCATTAGGATGTAATTGCGGATGAAGATAATGTTGAATTCCCATTTCGACTAAGTCAAGTCGACTCTTGAGATTATCTTTAGATTTTGTGCCATCATTCAGAATGGTTCCAATAATATTCTCACAAACATTCTTCTCAATATGCGTTACATCAAGATTATGTCTCAAAATTTGATTCTTCCAATAAGGCAACTCGAAGAATATACCCCTATTTTTCCACAAGTCTACCTCATTTGGATCATCCTCTTCATCAGACTCATCATCACTCTGTTGGTCAACATTCACTTCTTCATTCACCTGCTTTGCCTTTTTCTTTGATCGTGTATTAGTTGGTTGATTCATCTTTCCATAAGTAAAATTGATATTTTTCAACATGGAGAATATATCAAACCCGGTTGTTTGGTCAGGAGTATTTCGAAACTCTTCATCACCATCAAACATTTTTTTGACATTAAATCTATGATTATCAGGTAACCACCTACAATGTCCCATGTAGAGAACTTCTTTCCATTAAATAACCACTTCGAACTGTTTGTGCAGCACAACAAGAACAAGCATAACGACCTTTGGTACTCCAACCAGATAAATTTGCATACGTAGGAAAATCATTAATTGTCCATAATAAAGTCACGCGTAAATTAAAGTTCTCCTTCTTCAACACATCATATGTTTTGACCCCTTCCCATAACTTTTTCAACTCTTCAATTAGCGGCTGCATGTAAATATCAATATCATTTCTGGGGCCTTTCTCACCAGGGATTATCATGAATAAGATGAAAGATGATTGTTTCAAGCAAATCCACGGAGGCAAATTGTATAGAACAAGTATAACAGGATAAGTACTATACGAAGTACTCATGATTTTGAATGAATTAAACCCATCAGTTGCAAGACCGAGCCTGACATTTCGAGAATCTCTCGCAAAACTTGGATACTTGTTGTCAAATGACTTCCAAGCTAAAGAATCCGCAGGACACTGTAATAATCCATTATCGGTTCTACCATCATGATGCCACCTCATAGACTCAACAGTCTTGGAGGACATAAACAATTTTTGTAGCCTAGGTATGAGAGGAAAATATCACATAATCTTTACCGGTTTCTTTCTTGATCGTGCTTGAGCTTCATCCTCAGTAACATTTTCTGCGTCCCTAGTCATCCATCGAGATTTTCCGCATACATGACAAGATCCTGATTTTTCGATCACCCCAATAAACATACAATCATTCGGACAACTATGAATTTTTTCATATCCAATACTCAAATCTTTTATCATTTTCTTCATATCTTTGCATGATTGAGGGATTTTTGCAAAAGGAAACATTTCTCCTAGTAACTCTAACAATTGTGTATAAGAGTTACCAGTCCACCCTACCAAACATTTTAAGTGGAAAAAACGAATGCAGAAAGAAAGCTTTGAAAATTTTGATCCCTCATAAAGTTGTTCATTCATTTCATTCAGCAACTTGTAAAACTTTGTTTCTTCTCCATTGGCTCTTCATCACATCCACTTCTTCTCATCTCAATGAAATCATTAACATCATTGTCACAATCATTTTCTGTAACAGAGTGATTATGATCGTGCATATTAAGTGCTATTAAATGCATCTCGTAACATCCTTTCCATGTATATTCTCTAACAGTTAGATGGTGAGAAGGAGTAGGATAAGTCGAATAACTCGTGGAAGAAGATCTACTGATATAAACTCTCCATGAAATATCCATTTTCTATACCCGAACAAATCCAAAAACAACTAGATGCTCGTACACAACTTCACGAATGTGCCAATTAATGTTAACACATTTCTTACAAGGGCAAAGAACCATATTCTCTTGACTTGCATTCAGAAAAACTAAATTTAGAAAGTTTTCGACTCCATTTCGATATTCGACGCTTACCCTTGAAAATCCATCCAACTCTTATCCATTTCGTTGTTCTGGAGTTTCAATTTCAAATGTTAAATGTTAATATTATAGAGAAAGTTAGAACCTAAACATAAGCATTAAACTATCAGATTTAGTGCATAATAATATTTGCATAGTATAGAACTAATCACTTATATTATAAAACTTTTAAATTGATAAAATTTTATGGGAGCAAGAATATCTCTGTTATTTTATAAAAATTATAAGGGTGCATATATACAATTGCATAGTATAGAACTAATCACTTTCACAGATGTTTCATCGAAATCAAGCATTTAGATCTAAACAAACTCATGTTTCATTCTTAAAGAGAGAGGCAGGAAGAACTTGCAACGAAGTTGATTACCTTTGTTCCATGTGAGAAAGGTTCAAGAAATAAAGAAAAAGAATAACCCAAAAGTATAACGGAGAAGATTACCTTTGTTTCCTGGCAAACGAGTTCCTCACAAACGAATTAAATTCGAGCTGCTCAACTCAATTTGCACCTAGGAAGAGAGAAATGGATGAATTATTGATTCTAATCACTTATACTCAATTAGACCCATTTTGCCAAATTAATGAATTCAAGTAATAAACAAACATTAATATTCCCCCTAATGATACAAAATGCATATTTAAGTGGATGAACGTAATTATCATAAAGCTAGACTCCATCAGTTTTAGTAAAGAAACAGCTTTAGATATGAATATTGGTTGGATCCAAGTAAGAATACATGTTTATGCACAAGCTGCAGATAAAATGTTGACATGTTGAGTGACGATTATCAAAATAATGTCTGTGCACACTGCTTTTCTCATGATTGGGATCTACATTCTTATCAAGATGATTCGCATTGAAGCCAGGTGGTATTTCAATCTGACGAAACTTAACTGAGTCAAATAAACAGGACCTAACAAAAAGGCAAAAGTTAATGATTAAAATGTATATCTCGAACACAATTTGGATGACCACACTGCTAAGAAGCATGGAGAGTACAATACATGTCAATGCATACTTTAAAAAGGTGGCACATTTTATATAGAACAAGCGCAATCTGTTTAGAATTGCTCTGCATTATGCTATGCTTTCAAAACTATTCGTATGGCAATGAAGCTGAACTTTATCATAGAACTATGAAGAGAACTTGGAATTGTCACATCTAGCTTATAGCCCTCAACCTATAATTATGCTTTGCAATGAATATGTGTCCTAAATATTCACTGATCCTAAACAATCTAAACAAAGTTTGCATATACAATCACTGCCAGCTAAACTTGAAAAAAATAAGATCACATACCAGGATTGCAGGAGCTGCAAATATTACTGGTTACTGCAGCTTCTACTATAGCCAGGGAGCCAAATAGCATTCCTACACTGATGAGAGCATACTGAAGTTGTTACAAAGTTACATAAAACCCAGAAAAAGAACAAATTTTCACGTTAGCCTTGTAAATCCACATCTATCAGGATCGAGTTTCGGTTAATGTTTCAAAATACACCAACCGATATTTCCGCTTTTATTGACTTATAATTTTGACACAATAAATCCAGGAACTGACCTGTGGAGAACCCGAGCATCCAACCATGAAATTGCCCTCCTGTTGAAAAGAAGTACAAGGGTTCATAAGAAAATGAATACCTCATCTGCCAAAAATCCTGTCAATAATATGCGTTGTATTTGACTATAAAATATGAATCTTTCCTCTCCAGTGAAATTCACGAAACATCTGTCATGTTACAAATTATCAAATTTTCTCAATTTTTCTGACCAGTACTCTTCGTAATAACAACACATCCCAAGAATGTACAAGGACAACTACTATTTTAAAGATAATTACTATTTCCTTCATTTCAATAACACTGAATTGAAAGCATGAAACTATCCCAAATCTAGCCTTTAGGACGTCTTGGCTACTTGTTGCACAACCACTACATTGTTAGACAAAAATTTGCTGATATGGAAACAAATCAAAATTTACATGACAGTAGACATACAGCTGTGCACTGCAAAGACAAAACAGAGGCAATAAATAATCAAACATAGAATTCCATTTTCATGACAAAAGACATTGATACTTGAAAACTTCATCCTGCATGGAGTTTATATTGACACTCTCATTTACCAAAAGCTCAAGTCGGGATCTAATCAACAACCAAATCTCCATATTATGCACAAGAAATGTTACATCTGGAATACTACGAGGGAATGGATGACTTGAATTGAGATAACTACAAGCAAGAACAAAAATACTGCACAGATCAGAAATGTACAGTTAACTCTGGGTGGGTATCGTGGACGCTGACGAGGCGGTCGATGGAAGACTGCGATTTTCGGAGAAAGGGAGGAAACCGGTAGGGTTGCAAGGAAAGCGGGAGCCTAAAATGGGGAGAGTTTTGGGGATCGATGGAATGAACAGATTAGGGCTCGTGCAATTAAAAAATTCAGGGTTTTTATAAAACTTTGCAGCGTTGGTAAACCAACGCCTCTATAGTGCTAGTCTATCGCGACTAAAAAATCTCCTTTACTATCCAATTCTATAGCGGCGTTTACTAAAAAAATGTCACTACTGTCCAACTCTATAGCAGCGTTTGTATGAAAAAGCCTGCTCTATCGCGGCGTTTACATAAAACGTCACTTTTATGGCGTTTCCACACAAACGCCACTAAAGTATTACTATTTTGTGGCGTTTGATAAAAAACGCCGCTAAAATTTATAAATTAAACCCTTATCAGGGAAATTTTTTTTAAGCTTATTTTACCCCATAAACTTCGAATGTAAAAAGGGTACGGATACCCCATAAGGTACCGATACCCCCATACAAAGAGGTATTGATACCTATCCCAAAGGTACCGATACCCCTTGTGTTGATTTTGGCTCCGAGAAAAACAAAATGTAATATGGGTACCGATACCATGCAAGGTACCATACACTTTAGCGGCGTTGTGTTTAAAAACACCACTAACGTTTGACTATATTTGCGGCGTCAGCTGAAAAAAACGCCATTATATATTACATCTATGGTGGTATTTGTATAAAAATGCCACTAACGTACTATTCTATATCGGCCTTTGTTGTAAACACCACTATAGATGAACCATACTGCGGTGTTTTTATATAAACGCCACTAAAGCAGTACTCTGTAACGGCGCTTGTTGTAAAAGCGCCGCAAAAGGTCAGATCTATAGCAGCGTTTTTGGGTACAAACACTGCTAATTACCTTTTTTTAGATAAGATTAATTGATTTTGCATATTTCATTTCTGCTCTACATCACCAAAATTTACTGTCATGTAGCTTTATCTAATTAACAACAACCATAGATTTTAATTAAGACACAAATTATGCAGAAAAATAATTAACAACAAAATAAATTAAAATTTTTAAACATTAAAATTAAATGTAATGTAGTTTGACATAGTTCGCTAGAATTTAGTCTAGGTTCTTTCACTTTCAATTAAAAAAATATTGTTCACTAGAATTTAGTCTTCATTGCTCCTTCGTGGGAAAAGGACGTAAAAAAAATTTTCCGTGTTTGACGAACCATCGTTAAGTTTTTCCTCCGTGTAAATTGTATATGGAGAAACTATTCATCCATTTCACCAAATAAATCCCTACTCCGGTTCACCAAGAAGACTCCTTGCGCGCTTCAGTGCTTCACTTGAAACAGATAACGACCTTCCACCTACAGTATGAAACTTACATGGAGGTGGCTTGGGAACTGAATCAAACATTAAAAAGAATTAAAATAAAAGAGAGGAATGTTTACTTGGAGTAACAATAGAGGCAACGTCGTCTTCATCGAGGATAGTTAATGCTTTTGCAATTGAAGATTCTTTCAACACCATAGATTTCCCCAATTCGGTTCTAAATATCGGGTATTTATCCACTCCTCTATTATCATTCTCAATAAGCTTGGAACATCCTACATGCGTACGATCTATGAAATTTGAGACTACAAAATAAAAATATAGCGACAGAAAGATTCATAGATTATTACCTTGAAGAAGGAGATCGGCCATGGAAGGGTTTGGAGCAATAGGAGTTTCTTTTGGGTCATCATCGAGTTTCAGAGACAAGAACAGACCGAAAGCTTCCCAACGATAATTTGATTGATCGTCAGAGTAAATACGCCACGTGGACATTCCGACGATAATTTCTCTTACTCTATCTTTTTGTAAACTAGTTCGAGTGTTCACTTCCTCTAAGCATCATATGCAAAATGAGGTTGCGACTAATGTCAGAAACATAGCTCCAGAAAAGTTCAGACAAAATAAGCTACACAACTGTGAGAGTCATTTATCTTTCTTGGATAAAAAAAACAATACTATTAAGATTATCAATGCATGTCTCCTTCATACACAGACCTCACATATTCATATGTAAATGCATTCCCTCAAAACAAAATTCCCATTTAATTGCAAAGGAAAAGAAGCATTCTCTCAAAACAAACCAATACTCTGCTTGTTTGTTGTTTAAGTGCAAAGGAAAAGAAACATTCCCTCAAAACAAAATTCCTATTTAAAACTCATCCTCTTACATGCACATCTAACCCCTATAGACTCAGCCACAAACATGACTCCCTAATATAACCAAAAGCAATCAATTGAAAAGGTCGGATCCAACAAAATATATATAATCAATGCCTAGAATTATATTCACATAACCATTTTCCAGTCTACAATATTTCATAAATCAATGGTGCCACATGGTTTTAATTCTTTCCCTTATTTTCTCTCACCATACTCAATGCTCTTTGTACCACAACCATTTGTTCACGTTTTCAAAAGCTATTATTTTCCTATTCGAAAGCTATTATTTTTCTATTCGAAAGCAGTAAAACACTGCTCCCAAGCAGTAAACCAGTAAAACACTATGTATAGATATTGTTTTCCTATTCGAAAGCTATTATTTTTCTCAAATACGTTAGCTTTCTTGGTTTTCCCCATTTTCAGAATACCAACATTTAGAAGAAAAAAAAGTTCAGTAGTGAGAGAAGGGATCAAATCGTGCAATTGTGTTATAGTTCGCTCGTGAGAGGGCTGATTTGGTCTCCGAGATAGACAAAAGCTTGGAATCGTGTGAGGGTCATTGTTGTACCAGAGAAGAAGCTTTTAGGGAAGAAGAGTTGAAATGATTTTAGGGATCTGGCAGGAGAAAAAGGGTGGAGCAAATATTTATCCTTTGGAGGCGTTTTTAAAAAAACGCCACTATATCATATGTTTTTGCGGTGTTTTTATAACAAACGCCACTATTGATGAACCCTATTATGACATTTGTCTAAAAATGCCATTAAACTACTCTTTATCGCGGCGTTTGTTGGAAAAACGCCACTATAAAGTAACCCTATTGAGGCGTTTGTCTAAAAACGCCGCTAAAGTACTCTTTATCGCGGCGTTTGTTGGTAAAACGCAGCTAAAGTTTCATTTTGTGGCGTTTGGATTGTAAACGCCGCTATATGTTTAAATTTTGTGGCGTTTACTCTCCAAACACCGCTAAAAACGCCGCTACAGAACAGTTTTAATGTAGTGCAACTACTTGTCTCTTGAATCAACTCCGGTTTGTTAAATCATGTCTTTATCTATAAATACTAATATTTTTCTATTATACTCACACTATGAATAAAATATATATTATATAAATTATTTTTCTAAAATATATTTAATAAATAAGTTTAAATGATAAGATAAATAATTTATATTAAATGTGTTAATTACGTATTCAAATTTTAAATGATTACTTTAAATTTATTTTATTTAAAAATATAAATAAATAAATAATGTCATTAAAATTAGATTATCACACCCTCGTTGTGGGTAGGTGAAAAATATTTTATGTTAAAAATATTTTGTTAAAAATTATTTAACAATAATTATAGGTTGAGTACCGAAGATTTTATGGATAAATTATTTTAAACATCGGTTTGATTTGTTTTCAATTAAATTTTAAATGTTTTATTTAACTCAATCGGGAGTTTAATAATATCAGTAATGTGTAGTTCTATTCTCAAATAAAAGTTTTTCAATAATTTTAATTGAGTTAATGTCTAATTAGATGATAACTCTAAATTTAATCAATTTTTTAAAATATACCAGTATAGTAAATGATTTATATTTAAATATATTAATATCAGTATGATCATATTCAATTCTTAAGTAATAACTTCAAGTTTATTTTATTTAGATGTTATATAAAAGCATAAATATAAAAGCATAAAAATAAAAATACTGATAAAATAATATGTAGTAAACTTCTTAAATAAAATAATTTAATATTTTTTTAATGAAATTGTGGCCGGTTATCGATTAACACTAAACTTAATTATATTTCAAAATAATATATATATATAATATTCAAATCCCTTGAAATTAATAAGTAATTTTATTTTATCTTTAGTCGTCATTTTAATTCACTAGAGTTTAGGAGCAAAAAGAGCTTTGGTATTTGAGTAAATAAATATTTGAAAGTATTTTAAATACAGAAGTTCTTATTATTTTAAAATAATTATACACATTAAATATATTAATACTCAGGCTCTTTACAAATATTTATACTAATAACTTTTTTTAAAAATCTAATTTAATTAGAAGGTAACCTTTGTTAATGAATACGTTGAATCCATATTAATAGTTAACTTATCATTTTAGGGTTTTATTTCCCTTAATTCTAAAATGATACAAAATAAATTTATCAAGTGTTCTTAATGGTTAAAGGATGTTGTTATTAGTGATGGATCGAAGGGAGCTGTTGGAGGCAGTCGCTCCCTGGAATTTTTATATTGTCTTATATTTTATATTTTTATGTGTTCTATTGATAATTTGTTTTCTCTTTCTCTAAAATTTTATAAGTTAATTTTCCTCTAAAATTTTATAAGTCCGTCCCACTAATATAAAATCTTACATCCGTCCCTAGTTGTCCTCCTTAGAGGTTATATGTTCGAGTAACTGCGACTCTAAGATATATGTACATTATTAATGATTTATAAAAATTTTAAATAAATATTATATTATAATTATCTTGATCTATTAAAAAATATATGAAATAATTGAAAAACTACATATAGAAGACGCTGAAAGAGTGTATGAGCTGTCGAAAAGAAAACAATGATCCGACACTTGATGGTGGGTGGGAATAAAGGGAGGAATATATGGATGAAGAACTCTATCAAAACTCACTAATTGCTTTTTTATTTTTTATTTATTTTCCCTCCCTTTAATGCACTTCGCACTATTAACCACTAAGCAATATTGGAGGTGAGATATTGATCCAAAATATAATATTTGATTGATAAGATACTATTTGATAATATTTTATAATTTAGGGTGAGATATGGAATTTTTTAAGTTTAAGAATTGACGTAAAAATTACAAATTTTCGTGAGAATATTCTATGATTTTTATACTAAAATTATAAATTTCATAAAATAATACTATATTATTCTGAAATCGTAAATGTAGATAAAAGTATAAAATTATCTAAAATATTATGTCTTAATCTCTTTCTTTCTTTTTTCCTCTTGATTTTTAGTCTTCGCCTAACTAATCTGAATATGAGTTGTATCGTACACCTAATTTTGGTGGGTGTTTTTTTTAAAGGATTTTGGTGGGTGAGTCTCTTAACGGGAATTTTGTGTATACTCAAGTACTTTAACTTGAGACATGCTTAAGCGGCATCAAGATGCTTACTACTTTAACCATCCTCATTGATTGTCTTAATCTCGTATTGATTATATATTTATAACAACAAAGCCCCCATATACAATATGTCAAAGGATTTTTTTTCGATCAATAGGGTTAGTTTAAGTGATAAGTATCTTGATATCGCTTAAATATGTTACAAGTTTGAGGCCTTATATGCAGAAAATTCCCGCTAGAATACACACACACTAAAACCAGATATGTGACACAACTCGATCCAAATTAATCAGGACAACACCCTAAAAAATCGAAATGACAAAAAAATGAATTTTCCAAAAAAATCCAAATAATTTGGGGTTTCATTAAAAGTTGTAGTTTCTCTTGTAATTTATATATAAATAAACAAGTCTAAGGAACATACATTTCAAACTCATGTTTCCTCCTATCAATCTTTCCTAGTTTTTCTTGAAAAAACAGTTTAAGGATCGGGTCACCTTGTCTTAAGTTTCCTGATTTGTTTTATTTAGGTTTAGAATGAGTCACTTGAAAACAAATATCATTATTTTAAATATTACTTTTATAATTAAATTTTTTACATAATAAAAACAATAATTCAAACCAGATCAATCTTTAACAAAAAAATATATATTGACGGTTCATGTTCAAAATTTCGGTTAAGACTACTGTAATGATGGTTCATGCTTTAAGATTAGTTGCAATACGGTTTATGTTTAAAATACATAAAAGAAATCTAAAATATATGATAATTTTAAATTTTTGGAAAAGCGATTGCCCGCATCCAACCCTCTAAATCCATCTCTAATTCAAACCACCCTCTAAATCCATCTCTAATTCAAACCACTTGTCTCTTCTAAAAACAGTATGTTACACACTAGCAAAATGTTTTTTTCCTTTTGTGTGTGAAAAAGTTGAGTATTTATTATCCAAGAAAACAATAATCTGCTACCAAGTACAAGAAGAAAAAAACCTAACAGAAAACCAACTTAATCCCCAAGCTACACAAAGATCGGTGATACCCATGTCAGTATTATCTTTACATTTGTTGTATGAACAAAGGCGAACTATGTTTTTTATACAAACAAAAAAAACCTTAATAGAACAAGACCTGCCTCTGAAATTCCTAACATTCCTTTCTAACCATACACTATACACAAAAGCACTTTAGGAGATCTTTAAAATAACCACCAGCAATGATTTACCCTTAAGACAAGCAAAAGTCTAGTCCAATTCTTCATACCATTTACAAAACGGTCTTGAGATGCAACATAACCCTTAGATGCTAGGCCAAATCCTTTCTAATAGGAGCATTAAAAAATTATATGGTCCCTCGATTCCATGCTAGCCCCACACAAGAGAGCCATTCACCAATATAAGACCCATTCTTTATAACCTATCATATGTAAGAAGCCTATCTAAGATTGACATCCACCCAATTATAGCATGTTTAGGGATGTGCAGAGGGAACCACAATAGCTTTTGTCAAATGACTTTAATCTTTTTCTCCCTGATTTCCTCCCAGATCCACCTAGCATTTACTGCAGGCCCGTTTCTAATTAAAGAAAAGATCCCAACATCTTCATTCCTCAACTTCAAGAGCTTTCTCATAATCTAACCTAAATATGTTTTACACCCAACCTGTCATAAGTCAACCCCTTTCAATATGTACTCACGTACCCAAGCAACCCACAATGACCCTTGATTAGCCAAAATATTCGACATAATAGTTAAAAGGCATTCCCTAGACCAGTACTCCAGGTTTTTTAACCCTAACCCTCATCCCCTAGACTTAAGGGAACATATATGCTTCCATCCCACATGTGCTCCTTCATAGAGCTTTCACATCCCTTCCAGAAAAAACGAAAATAAATCTGCTCGATCCTTTTGATCACTGCCTTTGGTAAGGGAACCTATCTGCACCAGTAGTTGGAGAGGTTATAAAGGACAGATTGAATCAACTGAAGCATTCCTCCATAGATGAGTAATCTCCCCAACCACAATTTCAACTTATCTACAATCTTATCAAGCAAAAGAGTGTAGTCCTTGGTTGATAACTTCCTTGTCACCAAAGGAATTCTCAGATAGCGAAATAGCAACTTCCCAACTTGAAAACCAATGTTCCCAATAACATAAGTAATGTAATCACAGCTCATAGCAACAAAAAATTCTTAGATTTAGCAGCATTTAACTTCAACCTAGAGATACTATAGAAAGCCTCAAGCACACTCAGCACGCCTAAAATGGAGTCAGTATCTCCCTTACAAAAAATACAAAGAACATCCACAAAACACATATGAGTTAGAGAAATTGTTGAATATGTATTTTGATATAACATTAAATTGTAAAATTGATTTTGGATTTAATTGAATTTGTCAAAAATTTATTAAAAATAATTCAAAGTTCAAATTAACTTTAAAAAATATGTTTTAAATATTTTCCAACTTAGTCAAAACTTTTCAAAAATATACTCGATCGTTTACGAGCTTTAAAGTTGTGATTTCAAGTTTTTTTTTTGCTCAAAGGATCGATCCCTTGGTAAAAGGATTGATACCCTTGTAAAAAGATTGATCCTTTGGATTCTAGAAAGTTTGGGATTGATCACTTTACAAAAGGATCAATCACTCGAGGAAAATGATCGATCCCTTTACAAAAAGGATCGATCTCTCGATGAAAAGGGTCGATTCCTTCCTTTAAAGGATCAAACCCTTTCTTGCAATGGTCAATTTATTTGAAAAAGGATCGATCCCCTGTGCATTAAATGTTATTTTTGGTTGATCAAGGTAACGGGTATAATGATCCCCAACGACTCCAAACAACTAGAATTGATAGAAAATGTATAAATTGAAGGTTAAAACATCCCAAGGTCAACAATAAACATATTAAACAAATATACCAACATCAAAGAAGTCATTTGTGCTTAATTTCTTAATCTTTTCTTTGTAAAAGTGTGATTTGGGTGAGAGCTTATTATTTGCAAACACATTTTCCTTGCGAGATTTTCTTTTGTTTGCTAAATTTATAATTACTCTTTAGGAGAGTGTATTCAAGGTTTTGGGGTATAAACCTTGAAGTATTTGTAAGGTTACACCTTGCCCTTAAAGGTAAGCAAATCTAATGGATTTGAGAAATCCTTACTGTGGAAGCTAAGGTAGTGGATGTAGACTTGGTTGAGAAGTCGAACCACTCTAAATCGTTGTGTAAAAATTTTATTTTTTGATTGCTTTCGCCAAATTCTTTGAAAAGTAAATTCACTCCTCTCTTGGTGTATTTTGGTTGATTGATAAAGTTAATAATAGGTATCATAGCTTGAATCATTTGAATGCCTAACAACCTCTTGATATGATCCGTAAAGAGTTCTTGCAATTTCTATATCAACCGCAGAAGATAACTTTAACCTCCGGCTCCTACTACATTGAAGACTCTCAACCGGTCAATAAGCCATCTTATTTCAATGGTGAAAATTATGCCTATTGGAGGAATAGGATGATGCTCTTTATTCAATCCAACGATCTAGGAGCTTGGTACTCTATTATGAAGGGATACTCTACTCCAACCAATTAGATGGATGATTGGAGTGATGAAGAGAAGAACAAGTTCCAACTCAATAAAAAGGTCATGCACATTCTACTTAGTTCATTAGGCCCGGATGAATATAGAAGAGTATCATCTTGTTTAAATGCCAAGGTGGTATGAGACAAGCTCCAAGTCACTCATGAATGAACCGATGAAGTAAGGGAAACCAAAATCGGTAGTCACAACCATAGCTATGAGAATTTCTATATGAAATCGGATGAAGATATCAAAGCTACGACGAATAGATTTTTCGTGATTTTAAATGGTCTCAAGGAATTTGGAGAAGTCATCCCTAATGAGAAGCTTGTGAGGAAGATGATTTACTCTCTTCCAATGTCTTGGCAATCAAAAAGACGGCGATTATCAAAGCTAAGAACCTTAAGTCTCTCACTCTTGATGAGTTTATTGGTTCTCCTCTCACTCATGAGTTGATGGTAAAGGAGGAAGAACAAGAAGAAGATGAAGAAAAGAAAAACAAGAAGAAGAAGGATGTTGGCATTGCTTTTAAGCCCACCAATGAAGATGAAGAAGACTTTAGTAAAGAGGTGGATGAAGATGAAGAGATGGCCAAATATTTCATGAAATTCAAGAAATTCATGTCTCCAAAAAGGAAAGATGTGAAACATGAACAAAGAAAGAAAAAGATCCCATCATATGCTACAATTGTCAAAAACTGAGACATGTGAAGTATAATTGTCCCCAATTAAAGAAAAATGGATCAAGCAAGCCAAAGAAGAAGGCATTTGTTGCTACTTCGAGTGATGAAAACATCACTGATAATGAAAATGATGAAGTAGCCAACCCTTGCCACATAGCTATCCAAGAAGATTCAATGGTAACTTCTAACTCTAGTGAATTAAATTCTTATTCTTTTAATAAGTTACAAGTTGCTTATGATGAATTGTATTTGGAATTTAAGACCATGAATTCCAAATATAAGAAATTAATTTCTAAATTCAAAAATGAAAATGATTTTATTTTAAAAGCAAAATTGGATTTTGAAAATCAAAATAAAATTTTAAGAAAAGATTTGGAGTTTCCAAAAACCAAAATTAAAGATTTTGAAAAAGAAAACTTTGATTTAAAAATTAAGTTTGAAAGCTTAATTAAAGAAAAATAAGTCATTTTAAACAATTCATCAAAGTCAATAATGGCAAAATGTTCACATTGTCATTATCATGTTCATAATTCTAATACTTGTCATATAAAGAAAAGAAAATTCTATAAAATAAGAGAAGTATGGGTTCCCAAGGGAACTAGAGGCATTGAAACTAACAATCAAGGACCCGAAGCAATTTGGGTACCAAAAATCAAGTAAGTGTCTCTTGTAGGTGTGTTGGAGCAATGATGAGCAATGTCAAGCTATTTGGAAGCACTAGGCACACAAGGAATGACACTTGAATAAAGGGAGACTTAACAAATCAACCTTTATTCAAGTGGTAAAATATTTCAATTTCATGCAATTTCATGCTTCTATGTGATTTTATATGCTTATATGCATGATTGAGTGTCATCGCTTAATGCTTAATTGCAATTATTTAGGAGGAGTTATTATTGCATGAATTGCACATTTATGGCCTAATATGCTTATGTTGATAATTTTGGCCTTAAATTTGCAATATTTGATTTTTGTTGTGAAATGATGTTCTCAATGCTTTATAATGATCATATGTGTTGTTTTTGAGAATATGATATTTAAATGTAGAAATATTGAAAATATGCATGTTTAGGATCTTTAGAGCCATTGTATGTTTGTGTGACTTGATTTATACCTTATTTGTGAAAATTATGGACTAAATTGATAAATAATAAAAATTTGCATAATTTTTTGTTTCAAGTTGACTTTCATGCACATTTAGTATCTTCTAAGTCATTAAAATTAATTTACAATCTATAATATGACTTAGGTTGCATCATATTCGATTCAAGTGTCATCCAAATTAGTCCTTGGAGTAAAAAAGCAATTTTCCAAAAAAAAAAAAGATTGATCCCTTGCATTCTCAAGAAAAAGGATCGATCCCTTTTTACGATGGATCTATCCCTTTACATCAAATTCAATTAGGTGGGCTATTTTAAGTCTATTTGAGCGCATATCAACCATTTTCTCCAATATTCGAGCCAATCTCTTCCAAAACACTCTCAAGTCAATTTTTCATCAAAATCCTTCATCCCAAATTGATTTCAACTAAGTTTTGTGTGTGATTCTTCCCTTATCCGTCCTATCAACGTATTATTCTTTATTTTTTTAAGAATCATCACATTTGGGTAAGAATTTTTCAAAACCCTAAGTTTTTTAAATTTTTAAATTTGAACAAATTGGGTTGAATTAAGTGGTTAGAGAACAAATTTTCATTGAAAATATTATTTTTTGTTGCAAGGAACATTACCCTTTATCAAATTTCTTTCAAAAACCCAAACTTTTATCTTACACCTACAAGGTGTTTGATAAAATTCCCAAACCAAAAACCACCTCCCAATACCATTCAGCCATACCCAAATTTTAGCCTCAAAGTTGGTTTTCAATTCTTCCAAAAATACTTTTTAGCATCCTTCAAACATCCACTTTGCTCTAAACTCATATTTTCTTCAAAATATTTCAAAATGCCAAAAAGAAAAACGATGGCTTCAAAGGGACAATCCTCAAGAACTCTCAAGTTGCTTCTTGGATTGATCAATTTTTAAAAAATTCCAAAGCCCGTGAGTGATATGACTCATTTTTGTATATCACCCAATTAAAGAAACTTGAAAAGTCGATTTTGAATTTTTAAACAATCTAGGTTCTCCGTATGAACAAAACTTAAAGGACTTGAAACTTTTTAATTTTCTAAACTTTAATGGTCATTTATATCTTTCTTTGGTTCGAGCTTTTTATTCTAACACTTGTGTGTCATCCTCTTCTCATGATGGAACCTTTTATCAGACCATTGTTTCTCATCTTATGGGTCAAACCATCACCATCACTACTGACTTTATCGCTCAATCTTTAGATCTTCCTCTTACCGATGATGATAATGAAAAGGGCCCTTTTCCTCCAAATATGCATCTTCGAAATAATAGAACCACTCTTTTCTCCCTTTATAACCGTTTACTTCATCTCATCATTACTTATTACATTCATGCTCATGGAACGAAGTTGTCTACCATTCGAGAGAGACTATTGGTGGAAGCATTTCATTAAACAAGGTCACAAGCCCCACCTCGCTAGCATGATCTCTCTGAGCATGATCATGAGCGTCATCAAGTCAAAGGCTCAACTGAGCCTTTTGTACAGGATGCACCTTTTCCACTTATTCGAGCTTCTTGATGTCAACACTTCTTATCGACTACATGGAGGAGCCCGAAGGATCCATGCATTGGATTCGTAGTTGCCATTGAGAGCATAAGGATGAAGATGAGCATGATGGAGATGAGCATATGGATGATGCTCATGATGACAATGATGGAGATGAGCCCGAGAGAGCGGCTCATGTAGACCCAACACCTCCCGCAACTTTATTTTGAGATTTTGAGGAGAGGATACTTCAGTCTATTGGATCTCTCTGAGCACATGTTCATGCACGTTTTGATGAGCTTGAGACTCGTTAGGATTCTATAGAGGCTCGTATGATAGAAGAGGTTCGAGCGATTAAACATCAGCTTAATGGATTTTCTTTCTCTTCCTTCTTCATCATCATAGATAGTCCATGCGTATCATTTCATATCATACATTATAATTTACTACATTTATGTTGTTTGGACCTTTGATGCTTTATTTGGTACTTGAATCTTTTTATTTGGTTATTAGGATATTTATGACTTTGATAATTTATATTTTGTATGAACTTACATATTTATGTTAAAGTACCTTGATGCTTCAAATATTAGTTCTCTAATTTTTTATTTATTTGATTCTAGCTTTATTTTCATTCCTTTATCTGCTTTGTTATATGATACTGACATTGTTGAATTATTTTTGATATAACAAAAAGAGGGAGAAGTAAGTCATATAGAAAATTTATTTTTCAAAGTTAAAATTGAAGCTTAGTTTCTTTTTACAAATTCATAAACTCTTTTATTATTTTCCAAAGGGGAAGATTTTGCAAAAACAATTTTTCAAAGAGTTGTGTCATATAAAAAAGGGGGAGATTGTTGAATATATATTTTGATATAACATTAAATTGTAAAATTGATTTTGGATTCATTTGAACTTGTCAAAATTTTATAAAAAATAATTCAAAGTCCAAATTAACTTGAAAAATATGTTTTAAATGTTTTCCAACTAAGTCGAACCTTTTCAAAAAATAGACTCGATCATTTTCACGCTTTAAAGTTGTGTTTTCAACTTTTTTTGCTCATAGGATTGATCCCTTGGTAAAATGATCGACCCTTTGACCAAATGATCGATCCCTTATATTCCATAAAGTTTGGGATCAATCCCTTCAGAAAAGGATCGACCCCTTAGCCAAAAAGATTGATCCCTCAAGGAAAAAGGAATGATCCACTTCTTGCAACGATCGAATTATTTGAAAAAGGATTATCCCTTTCACAAAAGAATTTATCCCTTATGCATTAAATGCTATTTTTGGTTGTAAGTAATGGCTATAATGATCCCCAACGACTTCAAACGGCTAGAATTGATAAAAAAAAAAGGTATAAATTGAACGTCAAAGCATCCCAAGGTCAACAAGAAGCATATAAAACAAATTTACCAACATCAAAGAAGTCATTTGTGCTTAATTTCTTAATCTTTCTTTGTAAAACACTTGTGAGCTTTATCGTTTAATTTTTTTAGTTGTGATTTGGGTGAGAGCTCATAATTTTCAAACACATTTGCCTTGTGAGGTTTTCTTTTGTTTACTAAATTTGTAATTACTCTTGAGGAGAGTGTGTATTCAAGGTTTTGGGGTATAAACCTTGAAGTGTTTGTAAGGTTACACCTTGTTCTTAAAGGTAAACAAATCTAGTGGATTTGAGAAATCCTTAGTGTGGAAGCTAAGCTAGTGGATGTAGACTTGATTGAAAGGTCTAGCCACTTTAAATTGTTGTGCAAAAAAATTATTTTTCGATTGTTTCCACCAAATTCTTTGAAAAGCCAATTCACTCCCCTCTTGGCTTTCAATTGATCGATAAAGCTAATATAAATCTTTTTACATTTTGGGTAATTCAACATGGAAGATAGAACATTAATACCAGCATAAAAAAGTCAGGAGACAAGGAATCACCTTGTCTGAAACCTTTCCTACCTTTGAAGAACCCCACAAGGCTCTCATTAAAGGAAATGGAAAACCGAGAAAAAGTAACACAAGCATTTATCTATCCTCTGCATTTGTATGGCAACCTGATGCTGACAATAATTCGGCAACATAGTGCAAGCATACACTATCGTATCAGAGTAATAAAGTGGAAGTTGTTAAGCTTTGAATGTCAAACCCACAGAGAGCTAAAATGTTTACAGAAGAGTTGTGTAAAAGAATAATAAAAATATGGTTGTAATGAGTGAATAAAGAGTTAACAGCAAGGTATGAAATCAAAATGAGGAAGTCAGACAATGCTACAACATTTTGGATAGGAACATATCAAGAATTAAATAGATGTGGATACTATTTAGCAGTTTCTACTAAGCATATACTCAAGACAGTGCATTCACGTGTCTCACAAAAATTAACATCATTTAATTAACAAGAATCAACCTTCATTAATTCAATTTTAATTAAATTGTTAACAATGCTCGACAATTGGGAATATATATATTTCTATATATCAAATGTTGCTCTTATCAAACTCCAAAGTTGCACAAATGTGGTATCAAAAATCCATAAAATATATTTCCAAAAATTATAAAAATAACATACATAAAGACAAAATCTCTAAAATTATCTCATAAATACGGAAGCACATGGAAACAAAGTTCAAATATAAAGCATAACAAAAATATTTAATCAAAAACCTTATGTTCAAGAACCAAATATCATCCAAAATGGAATAACATTCAACTAAACAATCATCACTTCTATATATCAACAAAGGGATTGAAAATAAAGTTGAATCCTCTTGATCACCACTGCTACACGGCGTTGCTCCCTTGCTGCTGCTACATTTTTTCTGCATTTCCTTTTATTTAAAATTTAAATTCTAGCTTTATCTTCAACAACTTATACATTCCTAAAATTTCTCTAACTGCCTGGTGATGTGACAATTAATTGCTACAGTAATGACTCAACAATTCTGTCCCGTGTCGATTCACATTAATCATAGCATCATAGTAGCAAATTCACAGCAAAATCATCACAATTAGCCTAAGTACCAACAATTCTCTCCCAATATGCAAATGATGTAAAATATGCTAAAATTATTGTAAATGTGATCCTAAACATGCTAAAGTACAAGCTTAACCTAAGTAAAAATCTCTAAATAATATAACTCTTTTGGAGAGTTATCACACCCCCAAACCTAAGTGTTTGCTTATCCTCAAGTAACTACAATGCACATAGTGAAAATATGCTAAACAATGTTAAACAATGCTGCCAAGTCAATTTAGATTCTTAACTCATTTTTCAACTCATAATTTTTCATTACTGCCACAGATGTGGAAGAATTAACTAATCTTAAAATAGGAATGCATTTTCATCTTACCAATATCAGAACCCATAGAGTGATGTAGTATGCAAACAAGGTGTATCCTATCAATACTTAGCTAAATTATAACAAAAATGATCTTACTCACTTATTTAAACTTTCAATGTTGAAGCAACATCTTCTAGCTTTATTCATTGCTGGAGCCAGTGTTAGGCACCTCCAGTATTCTCTTATCTATGCTAAAGCTAATGTTGGGCGCCTTTAGCATTCATGTGTTTCTAGTTCATTGCTAGAGCCAGTGATGGACACCACTGACAAATTAGAAAATCATTTTTTCTTTTTTTCCTTTTTTTTACTAGAGCCAGTTTCGGGCACCTCTAGCATTCTAAAATTTCAATGTTTGCTACAGTATTTACTAATGTTGTGAGATTTTCACGGTTTAATTATTTATACTTTATATACGTATTGAGAGCATATACCTATTGTGTTAAAAAAATTCCATGAATCCTAACTCCTATAAGAATCTAACACATTCCCTTAATATTTCATAACATAAATTTTCTCATCATCAAACTTCATCAAAAATAGTTTTAGAAATTTCATTAAGTAAAGCAGCAACTAAAGCAACATCCTAATCCTAAATGTAGTAACCCAATGCAACATGAACATGAAAAATTAACAACGCACCCCAAACTTGAGATGTGCATTTCCCTTAATGCATGCAAAGAAATAATTAAAAACTAGAAAATAAATAAAACATGGGTGAGGGGACAACAATACTCCCATAATGATGTTGAAAATGTTGTGCAGTAATGGCAGTTTGGAATTTAAAAGATGTTGTGAAGTAAAACCAGCACGTGACGACGAACGGTGTGATGATCAATAAGGGAACAATACCTACAAAAATTGAAAAGAAAATGAAAAGTCAAAACTAACATAATGTCAAAATGGACTTATTAAAGCAAGGAGAAAAATTAAGGAGAAGGTATTTCACTTGGTGAAATGAAAGCAATGTGTGGGCTTTGCTGATTGCAATAATGCTTCAAGCGTTGTCCATTAACTTTGAATGTTCTCCCAGCCACTAAATTCTTTAGAATAATTGCATCATGAGGGTAGATTTATTGTATCTCAAAAGGACCAGACCAGCAAGACTTCAATTTTCCCGGAAATAACTTCAATCGAGAGTTTAATAGCAACACAAGTTGTCCAACATCAAATTTCCATGGCAAAATACACTGATCATGCCATTTCTTGCTTTTATCTTTGTAAATTCTAGAACTCTCATAAGCATCATTCCTAAGCTTCTCAAACTCATTTAAATCTAGCATCATTTTCGCCCCAGTAGCATCATGGTCAAAATTCAGTTTTTTAAGGCCCACATTGCCTTATGCTTCAGGTCTACGGAAAAATGGCAAGCTTTGTCATATACAAGACAAAACAGAGGCATGACTGAAGGTGTTTTGTAGGCCATCCAATAAGCCCATAAAACTTCATCAAGTCATAAAAATCAATCCTTCCTTGAAGGATTCACGACCTTCTCTAAAATTTGCTTTATCTTACAGTTTGAGACCTCGGCTTGACAATTTGTTTAAGGGTGGTATGATATGGCAATGTGATGTTTTACTCCATAGCACTGTAAGTCATTAGTAACTTGCCTACTAACAAACTGGGAACCCTCATCACTAGTCGATGCTATAGGTGTGCCAAAGCGTGTGAAAATATTCTTGTGTAGGAATATCAAAACAACTTTAGGATCACTGGAAGGTAATGTTACAGCTTCAACCTACTTGGACACATAATCCACAACCACAAGAATAAAAGTATTTCTATAAGAAGACGAATAAGGTCCCATAAAATCCAACCCCAAAACATCAAATAATTCGATATCCAATATATATTGCATTGGCATCTCATTACGATGAGAAATGTTGCTAGTTCGTTGGCAACGATCACAATGTTTTACAAAATTATAGGCATCTTTGAATAGAGACAACCAATAATAGCCACATTTGAGGACCTTTGTTGCTATGTGCATACCACCAAAATGTCCGCCATATGGTGCATTGTGGCAATGATGCAGAATGCTTTGCTAATCATTTTCGAGACACATATCCTTAGAATTTGATCGTTTCATTGCTTGAAGAGGTAAAGCTCTTCCCAATAGTAAGCTTTAATATCTCATATGAAATTCTTTTGACCTTGATGATTAAGATTCGGTGGCAGCATACCACTACCTAAATAATTCACAAAGTCCACGTACCAAGGTAAAGCATCGATAGCCAGCAACCTCTCATCGGGAAATACATTTGGAATCACAAGTATTTTCCATCTTCACTACCAGATTCCAATCGGGATAAGTGGTCAGCCACTTGATTTTTGGATCCTTTCTTATCGTTAACTTCAATGCCAAATTCTTGAAGTAGAAACACTCATATGATCAACCTTGTCTTTGTATAATTCTTAGCAAATAAATGCTTCAGAGTCGAGTGATTGATATAAACAATGACATTGGTTCTAACCAAGTAAGGTAAAATTTTTCAAAAACAAACACCACTTCAAGTAGTTTTTTTTTCCAATTGTGGTCTAATTTACTTGAGTGTCATTTAATGTTCGGCTAGCATAATGAATAACATGAAAGATTTTCTCTTTACGTTGCCCCAACACTGCACCCAAGGCATGATCGCTAGCATCGCACATTAATTCCATAGGTAAACTCCAGTATGGTGATATAATAATTGGAGCATTGACAAGCTTCGATTTAATGGTCTCAAAGAACTTAAGGACTTTAGCATCCACCACGAGCTTCTTATTGTGCTCCAGTAATAAGAACAAAGGTTTAGCAATTTGGGAGAAGTCTTTGATGAATCTTCAGTAAAAACCCGCATGTCCTAAAAAACTCCTTACTTCCTTCATATTAGTGGGAGGATGCAGCTTCTCAATAACTTCCACTTTTGAATTTTCCAAAAGTTTGATGTTGATATATTGCTACAGCACAATGCAAGCACACTATCGTATAAGAGTAATAAAATAGAAGTTGTTAAGCTTTGAATGTCAAACCCACAAAGAGCTAAAATGTTTATAGAAGAGTTGTGTAAAAGAATAATAGAAACATGGATGTAATGAGTGAATAAAGAGTTAACAGCAAGGTATGAAATCAAAATGAGGAAGTCAAACAATGTTACAACATTCATGATAGCAACAGATCAAGGATTAAATAGATGTGGATATTATTTAGCAGTTTCTACTAAGCATATACTCAAGACAATGCATTCATGTGTCTCACAAAAATTAACATCGTTTAATTAACAAGAATCAACTTTCATTAATTTAATTTTAATTAAATTGTTAACAATGCTCGACAATTAGTAATATGTATTCTATATATCAAATGTTGCTCTTATCAAACTCCAAAGTTGCACAAATGTAGTATAAAAATTCATAAAATTCATTTCAAAAAATTTTAGAAATCACATACATAAAGACAACTTCATCTCTAAAATTATCTCATAAGTACGGCAGCATATGAAAAAAAGTTCAAATATAAAACATAGCAAAAACATTTAATCTAACACCTTAAGTTCAAAAACCAAATATCATCCAAAATAGAATGATATTCAACTAAACAACCATCATTTCCCTATCTCAACAAAGGAATGGAAAATAAAGTTGAATCCTTTTCATCACCACTGCTACACGGAATTGCTTCCTTGTTACTACTGTACTCCCGACGGTGGGTTTAGGCTTCCATGGATGATGGTAAAATAGAAAAATAAAAGGAGGCTCTAGAAGAATTAGGGTTTTTCAAGGATAAATAAAATGTGTAGAAAATAATATATTTATAGCCTTATAAGGTCAAACTTTCCACCATTAGAAAAGTTTCATTCTTTTTCAGAATTTTCTTTTATTTAAAATTTAAATTCCAACCTTATCTTCAGCAACTTATCCATTCCTAAAAATTCTCTAGCTACATGGTGATGTGTCGATTGCTATAGTAACGACTCAACAATTATGTCCTGTGTCGATTCATAGCAACGCCTACAACACCAGACAAAGTCACAGCATCAGAGTAGTAAATTCACAACAAAATCATCACAATTAGCCCAAGTCCCAATAATTCTCTCCCAATATACAAGTGATGTAAAATAACCTAAAATTACTCCAAAATTGATTTTAAACATGTTAAAGTACAAGATTAACCTATGTAAAAATGCTCCAAAATAATAACTATTTTGGAAAGTTATCACAACCCCTAGGCTCTAACACCTTCAGCATAAATCACCAATCAATAGAGTCAAAAGCCTTTTGGAAGTTCATCTTAAGGGAACATCTAGAGGATAAAGAGCTCCAATTGCAACCCTTGATGAGTTCTGAGGATATTATTTGAATGCTTCTACCTTGAATAAAGGCAGACTGATTAGAGACACCATATCTGAGAAGAAATCAACCAATCTTGAGACCAAAACTTTGGTAATCATCCTATAGACCACTTAACAACATAAGATATGATGAAAATCCCTAGGCCTCGAAGCATTAACCACCTTAGGAACCAAGATTATGGAAGTAGCATTGAAAGTTGACAACATAGAAGTAGTATAGAAAAAGAATTGTAGCACCTTAGCAAAGTTCTCCCCAACAATGTCCCGAGTATCTCTAAAGAATCAAGTTGTAAAACCATCAGGCCCAGGGCTCTTGTCTTTTCCTTACTAAAATAACCCCTCATTGATTTTAGAATATGTGATTGGTATACATAAAGCAACAACTGTAGTAGTAGGAAAAGTATACTATAGAAGATCAACTAATGACTCCATAGAACAAACCTGAATAACTTCATCTTTCCTCCCAATTATCCCATCAAAATACTGAACCATCTTAGAAGACATACCTTCAAAATACTCAAGTATATTACCTACATCATCCATAAACAACCTAATAGTGCTATGTTTCTTTTTATTACTAACAGCGTTATGAAAAAAAATGAGCCAACATCCCCTTATTGAATCCATTACACACAAACTTTTTGCTTTAAAAAAGAGGTTTTAACCTCCTCCAAGGCCAACAGCTCAACCTACAAGCAAACTTAGACAGTAAGATCAACATTATTACCAGATAAATTAGCCAGCTGTTGAATCTCTAATTGTTGCCTTTTCAATATAACTTTCCTAGTTAAGTTATCAAAATGAACCCTGTTAAACTCCCTGAGACACCTTCAACCTCTTCAGCTTAGTAAAAAAGGCCTGCATAGGGTCACACACAACCTCAGCCTCCCACGAGTTACCAACAACAACCTTGAAACTCGAGTGCTACATCCAGAAGTTGAAAATTGTAAAAGGCTTTGGTTTATTTACCAATTTCTCTTTAATAGGCCAAACCATTCCAGGATAATAGTTAGACAATCCTGGTGCCAAAAACTCCACAAAAGTGTTAGGAAAAACATGGAGCCAAGTAGAGTTAACCACTAGCCAAAAACCCCTCATCCTTCTTGTTAGTCCAAGTGAACACAAGCCCACTAAAAATTGATCAAAGATCTCAATCCCCTCCAAACTATTTTTGATGTATGTCATGTCAGAATCAAGATAATGACCCAACCTGTCAAAATAAGAGCTTTCTTAAGCACTAAGAAAGCTATTAAAATCATCAGTGACAAACCATGGGAGATCCCCAACTCTCGACTCCAATCCTCTAAGATGTTTCCATAAGAACCTCCAAACAAAACCATCATTATGGCCATACACAACATTGATTACCAACTCCAAACCAAACAAGTTCATTTTGAAAGAAACTGATTGATCATCCACTAAATAATTGAACAATTCAAGCCTTTCTTCCACATAATCCAGATTCTTCCATTTTCAATCGTAGAATAATTAAAACAATAATCCTAATCATCAGAAAATGAAGTTACAATATCAAGGGACTTAACTTGTCTAATTCTCGTCTCAAATAAGAAAACAACATCCACATCATAACTTTTAAGCTTGTGAAACACTTTCCTTTACTTTTGAGGGTTATTGACCCTAACATTCCAAAAGCACAAGGTCGTTGAGCAAATATGGAAGAGTTGCCTCCAACTACAACACATGCAATACTCTTTCCCATATCCTCGCATAATTTTTCCTTTTTTTATTGTTCTTAACCTCTTAAACTAGATAAGCTTTAATCTAGGCAATGGTAGAGCTAGTCCTAGCACTCTCCAGTGAAGATAAAACACCAGTAGAGCTAGTGAAGACTTTCTCTTTATGAGGGCTACCCCTACCTCTCATCTTCTTCTAAATCGATTCTTGGAGAGAAGTAAACTCCTTACTAGTTGAATCAACTAAAACCTGTACCTCATCAACATGCTTCTGCATGGCTATAGCATCATCCATTACCAATTGCAGGACAGACTCAACGAGATAAACAATATGATCATATATTACAAAAACCTCATCAACCAACCCATTACTAACATACTAAACCTCTGAACCATCAACCAATTCTCATTCTCTTACAATACCAGAAGATTCTCCAACAACATGGATATAAATCGAGATATCTTTATCAATCACAGTAGCATTCTGCTTACATACCTTTCTCTCCTATTCTCAAGACCAGCTGGACATGTTATATCATTATGCTCAACTATACTACACTTCAAGCAACATGGTGGCATCCATGGCACAATTACCTTAACAGAAACAAAACTACCGTCACACGACATTCCCTCAATAGTTTTCGAAATAGCACAATCTGTAGTAAGCTCCACACACACTTTAGCATATTCTAACCTCTCATTTTTAGTTCTGATATAATCCATATATATAGGGGTTTTCCAAAAGCACTAGCAATGTAACTTAACCTTGACTGCGAGTATAATTCAAGAGGCACATTAAACAACTGAATCCATAGAAGCATTTTTACCAAATCAAAATCAAGTTTCTTAAGGTTTAGTTCCCACTTACGGAGAATCAAAGGCTTAAATTGAATATGCCAAGGCCCCCTCAAGAACTCTATCCCTTAAATCATCATCATTAAGTCTAAAAACATATATATTCACCTACCAGACTTATCCAAACATCGAAAGATTTTTCCCAAAGCATCTCAACAATGTGTTGCATCGCACTGAAATTAGGGGTTGACCCAATATGAATTGACCCACTAAAGCATGCTTCCAATTTGCCATACCAACTTCAAAAACCTCAGGCGGTGGTTTACAAAGAAACTCCCCCTCTTGCGAATGAAGTGAATTAAAATTCAAACTCTACTCCTTCACTCCATCAAACAATTGACGCCGATCAACCAACAATGAAGAAACCATAAGAACCCAACTAATGATTAGAAAGAAAGAAACAATGGTGAAAACTTAAGCCACATTAGTCCCATTAACGCTCACTGAACTCTTATCCTTATATCAAAAATATTTTGTTGATTGAATCCTTTCCACCAACAAAATGTTTAATTATATACATTGGTTGTTATTTTATTGACAATGAAAAAATTATCTCATAAATATGATTATTTAAATATCATTCAACATATTTAAATTACCTAAATTTCATCTCTTTAAATTTTAAATTCTAAATCTTAATTTTATATTCTCTTATTCTAGACCCAAAATAAAATATCTATAACATTGAAACTCTACTTATAAAAAATGAGATTTCACTGAACTCGTTAAGTGACCTCAACAATAAAAATAGAATGTGATTTGAACATTTATGTCTACAATGTATGAGTAAGTTATCAAGTGAATAAAAATGAATAAATTTTTCACCACTAATGCATAAAAATACTTTCCATATATATAGTCATGTTTTGTTGAGATGGAACCTAATTGTGATAAACAAAACAAGAATAATTAACACTTTCGAATTCTTTTCGTCAATTAGGTCCGTTTGTTTCACAAGGGTCAAAAGAGGGATTTTTTTAATAATAAAAAATTGACTTATTATTTAAAAGAAAAATATTATTTCCATTATTTAGTTGTTTTAATATAAAAAATACACTTATTTGATCAAACTTTCCTTCAAAAATAGATTTCTCCCTTTTTTTCACCAATTCAGCTTAAAAGTTTCATCATCGGACTATTTTAATTATATTTCGTGAAACAAAAGAAGGGAAAAGTAAAATTAAATCCAAACAACTGTTTGATGGATTAGCAGTGGTTGAATATGTGAATTTCTTATACCATTGAGCGACGATTTCATGATTGTAAACTTAGCAGACAGAAATTCTCTCGCATGATTTTAGAGTTGTGACCCAATTGCTTCTTGAATCAAACTATGATATTTTAATTAATACAATGATAAAAGTGTGAAGTCTTCTATTTAAATCATAATAATAATCGCAATGGGATGTGACCACTATTTAAGTCCCGGAAAAGGGATACCATATATGTATTACACAAAATGGACCTACCATACACAACACGACGATTCCAGGGGTACCTAGATTAGGGTGCTGCTGTGATCAGTTGCGATATCGATACCAATAATGAATATTGATGACGAAAGAACCAAATCGCAAATAATGATTGTTTAAATGCCAGGTATGAGCAAAAGATAACCAAGAAAATGATGATTCCATGGGGTGCTTAGATTGGAGTAGGCATTGACAAGGTAGGTCCCTCTTCAAGCTCACCAGAGCGATACCATTACTCTGCAACAACACGGCTGCTATGTTTTGGACCCGAACTCTAAGAAGAGAGATTTGGGTAGGAATTGACAAAGTACTAGTCGAGCCCTGTTCGAGCTTGACCAGAGGGACACCATTGCCTGGCACCCCACCAGCAGCAGCACCATCAAAAGCTAAGAGAAAACCATTTTGCTAAGTCATTCCTGACCCTTTTGGAATAGATTATGAAGGTGGAAAACTCTTATGCTTGGGTAGGGATTGACAAAGTAAATCCCGCTTTGAGCTCGAACGGAGGGACACAATTGCCGAGCATCCCACTAGCACTAGCAAAAGTTAAGAAAAACATTCTACAACAGTGTAACAACACAACAGCTAGCAAGAAACATTTGACCAAGTCATAAGGACCTACCTTCTATAAAAGATCTTAATGGTGTGAAGCTCCCATTACACTAGCTTTTTGCTCCCTGTTGTTGAAAGCAGCGGAGGCTTCCCTGCAAAATGATGTTATTCTACAGATGAAAAACAAAAATTCAAATTTCTGTAACTGGAAACCTTTTTTCAATGCAGGTAATATTGTTTTCATGGAGTTCACTGCTGCCTCTTGCTTCATCCAACTGTTTCCCGAGGAAGACGGCTGAACCTTTCATATCACCTTTAACCTGACCCATTTCCACATATCACATCTGCAAATTCTTAAGGCTGGAGAAATATCCCGCAAACCGTATGGAATCGTAATCGATACTGATTCACGTGTTCTATAAATTCCATATTACAGGTTGAAGGAATTTACAGAAGAATCAACAAATTGAAACCCCATCCAATCTTACAGAAATTACGGTGAAAGCTTGTTTGGAAAGTGCAGCTCTGGCAGGTAGATAGTTGATAATTGATACATGTAATTACATTCTCCATAAGCTTAATTTAATTGGTCTATTTACCAGAAGCAAATCACCAGAAATCAACTCCCTTTTAAGTTCATCAAACTTCCACTCACCTATCTCCTCCGAAGTGTAGTCTTGATTAACCTTCCCAAACTATGACTCCAGCTTTGCTAGTTCGGCTGCAGCGTCTAGCGCCTGCTGCATTTTGGGAGACCCTTTTGTCTCAGGTTCAGGTTGTGTTGATTCCAGAGGTGGATGTAGAAATAAAGTTTCCTGTGGCTTCTCATCGAGACTTTCAACCTTTGGAGTCCCAATTTCTAAAATTGGCCTTTCGATTGTTTCAAATTCTGCTCTTAACTTTTCGATGTCATCAATTATGAGACAGGGAGACGGGCTTAAGAAACTAATTTCCCGCAAATCAGAAAAAGGTAAGGATTGCACTGAAAGTGTTTATCTCACCTTGAAATCCCATGCTTAGCATTAAAATGCTCTTTCAAGCAATCCACCACATTGAAGAAGGTTATAATCTGAAACAATGAACCAGTCAAGACTCTATAACCAGGCAGGACCAATTCTTAAAGACCAACAACTAAATAAGTATGCAGCTATAGCTTCTAGATTCACAAATCTCAAGCTTCAATGTGGAATTAAAAAAAAACAAGAGGGACTAAACTAAAAGATCTTAAAACTAGTAAAATTATTAAAAAAAGGCAATATATGTTTTCAGCACCGCAAAATCAGCTAAAAGAAGAAAGAATCAGAACGGAGGACCTAATCTGCGTCAGTGGAGCATGAATGCTGGATAATAACAACACATGGATCTTATCAGCGTAGATCTGACACTTATGACATCTTCTATGCAATATGTCTCCATGGTGAACCAATAATATTCATATCTCATAATTTTTCGGGCCATAAAAAGACCATTTGAATGTGTTCCACATATTTCAATATGCACTTCTTCAACGGTAGTCTTTGCTTCTCTAGCATCAACACATCTCAGCAAGATTTAATCTCTACCTCTTCTATAGAGAATTTCCCCATCAAGAATATACCCTGTAGCCATCCTTCTAATTGTTCTTTTTTTCTACCTCATATGCTTGCTACGGGTACACCTGGCACTTGATTTATTGCAAAATATCATTGTACCATGGATGACCATTTGCCTCTCCTTCCAGACTACAATAGTGTATTGGGATTCTATACACTTGCATCAGGATTGGCATCATATCTGCCTTTTTACTTGCTTAAAACATCACAACCAAGGTGTCTAAAGCATCTTCCATATGATTCTTTCCTAGGGTGGTAAGTGAATGTGACCTCTTCAAACTCTTTGATCAATTCAACGATCAAATCTCGATATTCAACTAATTTTGGATCCTTTGTCTCTCATTCACCTCGCAGCTGATAAACCACTAGCTGAATCTCCGTATACTTTGAGCATTTTTATTCCCCTTCCCAAGGTTGCTCTCAAACCTAGGACACAAGCTTCATATTCTGCCATATTGTTCGTGTAAAAGAATTCCAGTCTACTGGTGAACGAATAAAAAACATTCTTTGGAGAAATCAGCACTGCCCCAATTCCTTGCCCTAGGGCATTAGATGTTACATCAAAATAGAGTTTCCAGGATTTGTCCTATTATTATTTTCTTCAATTGTGATGCACATCAAATCTTTATCTAGAAAATTAAAGTTTAGGGGCTCATAATCATCTGAGGCACAGCTTGCAAGGAAATCTTCTACGACACTTTCTTTAATTACTTTTCGGCTCACATTCACGATGTCAAATTCTGACAATAACATTTGCCATCGAGCCATTCTTCCAATCAAGGCTGGAGTTTCCATTAAGAACTTCAATGGATCAAGTTTTGAGATCAACCATGTAATGTGATACAACATGTACTGTCGAAGTCTTCTGGTTGCCCAAACCAAAGCACAACATATCTTCTGAAATGACGGATATCTTGATTCATAATCAGTGCAGTTTTTGCTTAGGTAATATATCACTCTTTCTTTCTTTCCAGACTCATCGTGTTTTCCCATGACACAACCCATTGAATTTTCAAACACTATTAAGTAGAGAATTAATGGTCTGCGAGGAAGGGGTGCTACCTAGATAAGAGAATTCGACAAATACTTCTTGACTAGCACGAGAGCCTCTTGACATTTTTCATTCCAACCCTGAGGATTATTCTTTCGGAGCAATTTAAGCATTGGATCACACTTGTTAGTCAACTGAGAAATAAAACTAGAAATGTAATTGAGTCTTCCCATGAACCCTCAAACTTTCTTTTGTGTACGAAGAGGTGGAAGATTTTGAATTGCTTTTACTTTGTTCGAATAAATTTCAATTCCTCTTCAACTAGCCACGAAGCCTACGAGTTTTCCTGAAGTTAATCCGAAAGTATACTTTGCATGATTGAGCTTTAACTGATACTTCCTTAGTCTTAGGAATAATTTTCTCAAATTTTCCATATGCTCTATAGGATTTAGAAATCATATCATCTATGTACACTTCAATCTCTTTGTGCATCATGTCATAAAAAAGAGTTACCATAGCTCTTTGATATGTTGCTCCTGTATTTTTCAACCTGAATGGTATCACCTTGTAGAAAAATGTGCCCCACATAGTCATGAATGTTTTTTCCCATGTCTTCTACATCCATCTTTATCTAATTGTACCCCGAGAAACTATCCATGAAAGAGAACCATGAATTTCTTGCAATATTATCCACTAATGTATCGATATGGGGTAAAGGAGAATTGTTCTTTGGGCTCGCTTTATTCAGGTACCTATAGTCAACGCACATACGTACTTTTCCATATTTCTTCAGTACATGGACTATATTAGCTACCCATTCAGGATATTTAGCCACTTGAAGAAAACCCGCATCGATCTGTTTTCTTACTTCCTCCTTAATTTTCAATAACATCTCGGGTCTCTTTCTCCTGAGCTTTTGTTGTACTGGCTTGCACTCAGGCCTTATCAAGAGTTTGTGCACCGCTATATCTGAATTTAAACCTGGCATATCTTGATAGGACCAAGCAAAGATAGTCTTGAATTCTTGCAGCAAATTTATCAAATTTTGTAGCATCTTTTTATTAGAAGCAAAAATGAGTGATATCAACATGGCTGCCCATTACACAAGATCCCTTAATGCTCGGGGGCAAAAGCACAAGGATTGGTTCTGAGCATTACTCTGAGTTGAGCCTAGAAAATACAGGAAGATCTCTACAATCCAATTGTTGAGCTTTTCTCCTGGGAAACACGGGCAAATACAAGCTAGATATTTCCCTGGTTTGCTATATTGCCCAATCATTTTTATACTCACGCCTTCCATGGCGTCATCAAGCATTTCTTCATCTTCTAACAGCTCTGCCTCTCTGATTTCATTGATTAACTGTTGTTCAGTGTTATACATTCTTCTAGATCTGATAATGTACTTCATATCTGGGAGAGATATGTGTTCCCAAGCAATATCTTCTCGTCAATCGATCCTTTCTCGCCTCTACTATTCTTTTCATTTCTTTTTGGCGATATTGACTATTTGGCTTGAATCCCAACCCAAAACGATCTCTTTTTATAACCGCCGGTTTTGGAGGCAAGATCCCTTGCAAGTATTTTTACCTTGCAAGTATTTTCCAAAGCCTCTTCCAATCCTTGCTCATCTTCTTAAAGTTTCTCATACAACCATTTTCGTACAGTTGGACAAGTGAGGGCGAGGAAACTTAGCCCCCTCTGCGATGAAAGTGGCATTTACAAATTCTAAGGACCGAAAAGAGCATTCCAAAGTATTCTCGTTTGGATCGATGTAGGGAGCACTTGTAGTTACTGAAGCGACGATCTCCTGTTCAGCCCGGATACTAATTATTACTCCATCAACAATAAACTTCAATTTATGGTGTAGGGATGAAGGCACCGCTCCAGTAAAGTGAATCCATGGCCCCTCTAACAAACAATTATAAGTGGGATTGATATCCATTACCACAAACTTGATATTGTTGACAACTGGACCTATTAACAATGGGACATCAATCTTCCCCACAACATCCCTCTGAGTACCATCGAAAGCTCCAACAATATTCTAATATACTTTCATATGGGATATATCTACTGGAAATCTTTGCAAAGTAGCCATCGAAATGACATTGAGTGCAGACCCATTATCGATCAAACATCCAGGTAATACATGGATATTACAAGGCATATTAATATTTAAAGCCTTTACAGATCCCCTGCCTCCTTCCGAGATCACTTCGTCAGTGAAAGTAATATAATTGTCTGCAACGATATGGTTCACTATTCAATCTAGTTTGTTCATGGGTATATTCTCCGGTATAAAAGTTTGATTCAATATTTTTAATAAAGTGTTACGGTGCACCTCTGAATTCACCAGTAAATCTAACACTGAAATTCGTGTATGTTATTTGTGCAACTGCTCCACTACACTGTATTCACTGTGACTCAAAAATTTTTGAAACTCCTAGGCATGTGCTTCAGTAATGGGCTCATTAATCTTCGGTGGGGGCTCATCCTCATATATATTCAGAAGCGGTGAAGTTTTTGCCTTGCCCTTTGTCTTTTTGGCCTCTTTTGATGCCTCAATAGGAGAATAGCATCTACCACTCCTTGTTAAGTTCACCACTTCACTAATTACCTCGACATACACTTTAATTTTCTTATCAGCTCTTACTTTTACTTCTTGTAGCACTTTTGGCCCTTCCACAGTCTTCACCTCCCCTGATATGGAGATATTAGTGGCGTAGTTCCATGACACCCTACGTGAATCATTGAACGGGAATGGAGATATAGCGGAAATCACTATTTTAGGAGTGAAAAGGACATGATTTTCCACCTTGGGCTTCACAGTAATAACAATTGACCTCACAACCCTGTATACAGGTTTGGTGTACTCTGACGTGCACACCTCAACCTCTTTCCTTTCTTCAATATTTTCAAATAATTCAATCTCTTTATTGTCCATCATTGATTGAATTAAAACTATGAACTTGTGACAATGCTGAATCTCATGTATTTTATCATTGTAAAACTTGTAAAACAATTCACTTTCATCTAGATCAAAAAACAGATTTTGTTTAATCAGACTAGTACCAGTTAGCTGCTCAAACACCTAGTTGAGCAGTGACCTGATCTCAGACACGTACTTATTTCTCTTTCTCTTACTCTCTTCCTATATGGAATTTACTCTTAGTTCACCATGATTTGGCAATGGGTTCTTCGCAACATCAGGGGAATTGAACTCCAACATCCTAGTGTCAATCAAGTTTTGTACCAACTTCTTGAAAGCTACACAATTTTCCATTGTGTGCCCCACAATATCAACATGATATTCATACTTTGAGTTTTCATCATACCATATTGGATAAGGTGGCTGAAGCGGTTTAAGGTGGTATGGACGAACCATATTCAATTTGAACAATAATGCATACAATTCAGTATAAAAGCACGAAATTGGTGTAAACGTCAATTTCTTGGCCTCCATTCTCTGCCCATTATAGTCATTCCTATTGGTACTAGACTCTGTGCCCATGATCTTTGGTTGAGTAATCGTTACATTCTTCGAATAGCCTTTGTTGTAACCGGTTGTGGTGTTTACTTCATTATCTTTCTTTTTGAACACCCGCTTTTCACCACCCTCAATTTTACCACTCTTGATAGTCGCCTCTATCAGCTCACCTGAGATTACTAAATCTGAGAAGCTCTTTGAAGAACTTCCCAACATATGATCCAAGAAAGGAAATTTTAGTGTATGAAGGAAAAGGTTTGTGGTTTCCTTCTCCAAAAGCGGTTGTTGAACCAGCACCGCCAAATCTCTCTATCTTTGGGCATATAGTTGAAATCTTTCATTGGGCTTCTTGTCCATATTCATCAGGTCTACCCGGTCAGGTATCATATCATTGACGTGTCTATACTATTACAAAAATATTATAGACAAGTCTTTCCCTTATATTATATTTGTACGGCTCAATTGTGTGTACCACCGGGCTACAGAATTGGTGAGACTGTCTTGAAAACTATGAATGGGCAATTTTTCATCATGTAGATATCCGACCATCTTTTAACAATACATTGTAAGGTAAGCAGATGGACAATTGGTGCCATTATACCATTTTCATCGATTGACTCCATCGCCTTGACCTTATCTTCTAGTTTCTTGTAACGATCTTCGTATTGTTTAGCTAGCTCAGATTTAGCCTTTTCAGCTTCAATAAGCAAATTAAAATCAGGTATTTCATTATCTAGGTACTCGACATTGTCATTGAGGTACACATGGTGTGTTGCAAATGCTCCAGCTGTATTAATTTGGATTCTTCTTCCAGGTAACACATTTTTGGGCTAATCCCTCACATGAGCTAATGAACCATGATCAACCGTTTGAAAATGTTTGACATGAACCTTTCTCTTAGGGTCTATTCCAAGTAATGTGACAATATGATCTACCACATCTTTTTTAGACTGGGCCACTTGGTCCCTTAGGTCATTTTGAACATTCACCAGCCGGGTTTCTAGGCATTTCTGAGGCTCTTCAAGTTTTCTCAATTTATCTTCCATGTTCTCTTTGGCTTTCCCCCGAGTATTATATGAGTGAGAAGTATTTTTTCTAAGAGCCAGAGTATCTTCGAATGGAAATCTTCAATTTATAAAAGAAGTTTTAATGAATGAATATGAATATAAACATAAATGAAATGAAATGATAAAAATGAAAAATACATGAATGCAAGAGGTGTCGATCTAAAAAATCCAGCTATCATAGAACAACTGCCATAATGAAAACAAAGTCTCGTGCGCAATGATTCCTCTCTAATAGTACGACCTAGCCTTTCTACTCAACTTTACAACCTCAGCAATCAAGGACAATAATTTCTTGTTTCTCTCTAAAATCGGGTCAAAGTAATGCTCCACCATTTTTGCGCAAGAAGCCAACTCTCCAAGGTATCGAGTGACCTCGCTCATCTGAATTAATGCCTCGGTGATGACATGCCCCTAACAATATTTTGGTCCTCATAGGAATCTATCACCTCCTGTCACTCGTCATGGGCATCGCTAATGACATAATCAAAGTCGGATACATGCTCCCTGCAATGTTGCAACTCCTGCTCGAGGTCATGAACCTGACGAAACAAAGCAATTCTCTACTAAAGGCTCTGACTGGGATACTTCAAGTCAGACACGCCATTTCTCTTTAAATAAATCAACACATACTTGCAGGCTGGACACATGACCGACAAACTATCTCATTGCTCCCTCTGTAGAGCTTCAGAGCATGGGTGTGCTTATACACTAGGAACCATCTAACGAACGTTTTCATTTTCCATCTATGACAAGCCTTCTATTTCCACAGCTGACTAGAGATCCAATACCTCTCCCTATGGATGATGTAATAAATGCAAAGAAAATAAAATAAAAAAAACAAAGAAAATAATGGTTAGTATCGTCATAGTAATAAATAAAATAACAATAATAATTAAACAATAATAAAACCTATTTCGCATGATTTTCTAGTTCGCATGCAATGACATAAAAAGACAAAGGTTTAGAGTTGATTTCTCCCTTGTGTACCTATTCGGGTACGTACAGTGAAATTTCGACAGAGTTTCGCACTGGGTGGATCGAAGGCAAATTAAATGCATGGTTTCGGCTCTAAGAGGAGATGATACTCAAATTTATCCTTGTTGATTCCCCATTGGGTAAGTCATACCCTCGATCCTCACCCATTACAAGCTTATGAATCAAGTTAAATTTTGAGATGGAGCATTTCCCTATGCCTGACACAGGGAATAATTTCCTACGAAGACATAGGTATTTTGGACCCCAAAAGTTACTCGCTAGGTCTGTACAGAGAATAAATTCCCACGAAGACACTGCTTTCACTCTCACTTAACAAGGATAGTTCGAGTATAGAGTGAATGTCATGAATGGAAACATGTAGTGTGTGAGGAGAAATACTCAAACCTTTAACCAACCAAACAGAGAAAAGAACCAGGTAAACAAGCAGACTTGGAAATATCTAATATCTGAAAAAGTCACTCAAATCCCACATTAGTACAACTGGTTAAAAGAATTAAGAGAAAATATGAATTTTAAAGAAAATTAAAAGAAATAATCTAAAATGACATAAAATTAAGAGGAATTTAAAATGATCAAGAATGAAATAAATTTGATTTTTTTAATTTCTAATACAGGGACAAATCATAATATTTTTAAGGCCTAATTCTCTAAGGAAACCAAAGGTTTTGGTTCACGTCCCCAGCGAAGTCGCGATAACCTTTTTTCGATTATTGTGAAAATTGGAATAGATTTAGTAAAAATTGAATTTGTAGAAAAGATTTAAAAATGTTTGGAGTCGCCATCCACCTTTGGGATTAGGTAGGCTGAAAACCCAGGATGCGCCTTTTAAAAATAAAAATTTAAAAAAGTTGTGATTTGGCATGCGATTAAGAGATTATGGGTTCGAGAAGGATTAGCACCCTCTCAGTGCCCAAAATTGGTACCTCTAATTATTAATTTGTCCCTATATTAAAATTTAAGAAATTCAAATATTTATTTAACTAATGATCCTTTTATTCCCTAAAATATTTTAAAATTTTAGAGAGACACACAATATTCATTATTTCCAATTAAAGAATAAACTAACCCCCTAATCAGAATTAAAGTGATTATTTTGTTATGTTTTAATCGAAATAATGAAATATTTCCAACCCTAAAAATTTTAAAAGAATTAATCAATTATTAAACCCTAAAAGAGAATTAAAGTGAAAAATTAACCAATTTATTATTAAAAGAATAAGGATGTTCCTTGATTTAAAGAACGAAGGGCAAGCCTTCGACGTTAATCGAACAACTTGTCTTTAGCAATTTAAATGTAGCAACAAACCTCTACCATTTGTATTAAGAGTGAATCCATTTAATTTTTGCTATATAATATTTATTTATTCAAAAAATATTGAACATGAATGTCTAGTTATTTTAAGACCACCCCTTTCAATAGTTAGGAATAAAATAATATCCTTTTTAATTAATTATGGATTTATGCTCATGTGTTTGTAATTAATATTATTAAAGAAACTAAATCGAAGAGGCATTACAAAAGCTTATTGATTTCTAATTAAGGAATCTAAACTAAGGCTTTAATTAAAAAACTAAAGAGCCTAAAATCTAAGGCTTAATTAAAAGAACTAAGGACTAATTAATATCGGTGACCAAATTAAAAGATTGAAAAATCTAAATGTTTTATTTAGTAACTAAACAAGTGACCATTTTAAAAGATTCACAAATTAACAAGTGATGTTAATAATTAAACACATTAAATAAAGAATACAAGGCAATTGAAAAGGAATTAATGACTAAATTGCAATCAATTAAAAGTCGGAGTACAAATTACAAACAAATGGTGACTAAAATAAAATAAATGGAAAGCCACATCCTGAAGACAAAACACGCTAATAGATGGGTGTTTTAATGAAGTGAATAACTCGAAAATTACATATTATAAAACCCAAGATTTTAGAGGAAAGGCTCATTTTTACTCTTCAAAATTTTCTAACTCTTCCAAATTCTCTCAACCCCCAACCGAAAATCCCAAGCAAATTCATAATGTTCTTGCCATGTTCTTCAAGTTAATGTCTTGTTCATCTTAAAAAGCCATGTTTGATCTTGTACAAACACCAAAATACCTCCAACACTTGTTTTTTTGGATCAAACACCCATATTCCACAAGAAATATAAAGTGTTCATCCAAAGAAACTACTTTTGATATTGTATAAACACAAAACACAACCCGAAACTTGTTTTTAAAGATCAAAATCATTCTTTTCCCTTTTAAAACACATGAACATCAAGAACATTTCTAAAATACAAAACCTAACTCCTCCTAAATATTTAAGCCTAATCACTACCCCAAACAACCAACCTTCTAACCTCAACGCCGCACCACCTCTCCGTCGCTGAACCAGACGCCGGCGGGCCACCGGCTACCCAAACCTCTGGCCAAAAAAAGCCCGAACCAAGACTTATTCGAACCAAAAATAAAGGAAAAAGGAGACTCGCCAAAAAATGTGCTTCCCTCCGGTGATGGTAAACTTTCTTTCCTCATTTCTTTCGAACTTTAATGATGGTTATGGCTGCTTAATCATGGTGTCTTAATGATGATAATAGTGGAGGTATTTATACTAATGATTTTTTGGCTCGTATTAACAAATCCCGCTAAAAACCCATTAGGAAACAGTTACAACCGCTTCGAATCTAGAAGCTTTGAAATGTTTTCTAAATTTTTTGGCATGCTTCGAAATGACCGGCGGCGGCAGAGTACGGCAGACGGCGCACCAACTCACCGAGGAAGAAGATATGATCGTTGCGTGAGCCACATATGCCGGTGAATTGCAGACGAGCTCTTCGACCGAAAATGGTGTTGTTGGTGAATCCCTAGCTTCCTTGGAGAAGATGAAGCATGGCCATTGGATCTATTTTTGATCCAATGGCCTAGTTTACTTTGTGCTTCCTAGCCATGGATCGATGACATGGCAGCATTAACACCCTTGGATCAACTTCCTCATCAATAGCCAAGATTCATTTGGTTTTATTTCACAAGGATTGGAGCCTCCCTAGCCCTTGGATGAAAGCTAATACATGGTTGAGATAGGTTATACTATTAATGCAAATTGACTTTTATTGGGTTTTATTTAGTTATTAAAAGAAAATTAAAAATGGGCTAACACTAATATGAACCTAACATGGATTATTATTTATAATATGCAATGTATCTAATTATTTAATGCAACATGAACTAATATGCAATCTAATATGAACCATTAAGAAACGATTAACTGCCAATGATTAACCGTTATTAATAGTTCAGTTACAGGTTAATCGTAGGTTAACCTATTATATTTATTTCAAAAATAACACAACATGAACGTTTTAAAGTTTATAATTCATACTACAAAAAAGTGTAACAATTAACAGATATTTACACCGGTGTAAATGAATAAAATGAAAAAGTGTAGCACTTAACACATACTTACACCGATTATGTACATCTCCCAATATCTTGGTACCTAACAATAAACATATAATTATATTAGTGTAAGCATGTTTTTTTATTTTTAAAGAAATAAAAAATTAAAATAATATATATATATTAAATTATTTGTGTACAAATTTTATTTAAAATATATATATAATTTTAGAAATATGGTTAAAATTTACTTCAATTCTATTAGTGTTTTCTCTAAAAAATGTAATTATAAATTTAATTTATTAATGATTATCATAATTAATAATCGTAACCTAAACCGTTAACCATCATTTTTAGCGATTCGGTTAATTGCAATCATTTAGTATTAATAGTTCAGTTAATGGACCTGTTAAATATAACGATTATATCAGTTAATAGGTACGGTTAACTGTTACGGGTTGTTTTGAACACCCCTAGTTGTGGGGTGTCTGAAAAATGATTTGCATGCACTATGATGTATAAACATATAAACTTATAGTTTATACACATAAGTACGATATTTTGAGTAACTGCATGAAACTTGGATGAGTTAATTATCTTAAAAATAAATAAAAAATACTAAAACTAATAAAAGATGTTTTTAAGTGAAGTCTTTTTAGAGAAGCTTTAGTAATGAAAGGATTTCTCAAATAACTCTCTTTAAACATTAGCATACAATTTGAGTTAAATGAAACAATGTTTCACATTGTGAGAATGCTAAAATTTTGAGAGTTTTATTTTACTTGAAAGTTGATTTCAATAGACCTACCCATAATCCAAGTAATTAATATGAAAATCTTAAGTGCTTACTTAAGAGTTTAAAGAGAATTATAAACATAGAGTTTAAATCGGACATACCCAAAATTTTGATATAAATTGGATAACCGATAATGCAGTGATGAAAATATTACTAGCAGGTATGAGTTTATTTTGAATAGAGCAACTTTTCTTAAAATTTGTAGGTTAATATACTTTACTAGCTCTATTGTAGTGGTTTGAGCTAAGAGCTTTTGACTTAACTAGGAAAAAGTCAAATGAATCTAAGTTTTATTTGTTGAGAATTTTATGAGAAAGTTCTACATCTTTATGTTTTTACGAGACTTATAAATTATTAAGTGTGTGGTATAATAGTCGAGCTATAAGAGAAGGCATGAGTCTATTAAAAAAAGTAGATATACATATTCACTCAAACGCTTACTAAATTACCTTAAATTTAACACCCTGAAAATCAGGTTAGAAGTCTTGGGTAAATTGTGGGCTTTCGGTGTCATATTAAGGCTTTATAGGACAATTAGGCTATGAATAACTTGGTTTTGGGCTTGGCTTGAGCCCAAAGGATGAGAAAAAGGGGTATTTTTAAGTTATGAGTAAACAAGGGAGGACCAGGCGATTAATTTACCCACTTTTTGAAAAAAGGTTGAATTCTCATTAACAAACTACTTACACTTAAATCAACCCTAATTGATAATATAAGATAATTTTTAATTTATAATATTATCGTATTTAATATGAAATATTATACATGTTGCAATATTTTTTATTACAATTAAAACGATTATATTATGGTAAATTTAAAATTTACATCTAAAAGTATTACGAATAACAATTATCTCCTCCCCTAGAGAATCAATTCTAGCCCAACATCTTAAGGTTTGGTCATGGTGACCAAGATAGGGGTTTTAGTGAGCTTTTGAGTTCTCGTCCGTCCCTAAGAGTTTAGAATCATATTTCTAATCAATTAAAATATTTAAGTTAGTAATCCTCTTCATTCTTTTGGTTAGTGAGAGAAGTGGGTGAAAGCTCCAAAGGCAAGAATAAAGAGAAGTTGGTTCTTCGGTGATCTTGCGGACGTTTTCCATCATCTAGTGTTAAGGTAACACACTCCTAACTTACCTCTACCATGTATAGATCGTTAGATACGATTTGCTTACATGTATGTGTTTCAAGAAACATTTGAGATATGGCTTGAATTTAAGATTTGATGTTATTCATACATAAGAAATTGACCTTTTATGATCCTTTGAAACCACATAAGCTTTAATTAGTGTTTGGGGACCTTGTTAGGGTTTTAAAAGTGACTTAAAAGGTTTTACTCGTGAAAACATGGCTTTGTAGATGTATAGTATCGGTGCTTCAAGAACAATATCAATTTTGTTTGTCAAATAAGCTTAAATAGGGAGATTTCTTATTCAGGGGTATAGATATTTGGGGATCATTATCGATACTCGAGGGCCTTTTAGAATTCTAGAAAACCAAAATGGTATCGGTACTCAAGACAATATTGATACCCCAATGAAGAGTATTAATACTCTAGGTAAGAGTATTGATACTAGGACATTTATTTCAACATTGAATGTAATTTTGGTACTAATACCCCAAGTAAGAGTATCGATGCCGTAAGATTATCCCAAATTCCAGAATACCTGAATGGTATGGATACTCAGGGTAGTATCGATACCCTAGTAAAACACAGTATTAATACCTCAAAGATGAGTATCGATGCTCTTGTGAGAACAAAGGCTATAAGCCTTGTTTGGTCAAGAGAACCAGAGAGAGTTAGAGATAATATGGTTTCATTAATAAAAGTTTGCAAGTGAGAACCTTAAAAATTTTGTGATGACATAAGATCTTAATGGAGTAAGCTTTCATAAGACTAATACCTTGTTCGATACTCAGGAAAACGATGAGGACACCCAAGCCACTTGAATGTGTGACGGTCATTTAAAAATATGTTGAGATATCTGAATATGCTCCTATCAGTGCTAATGCACTTTAGTGTCAGTTCCAAGACACTTCTGTTAGTTGGCAAGATCGCTATATATATATATATATATATATGCATGCTCGTATATGATATTTTTCTATGCCTCATGCTTGAAGTATTTTGGTTGCCTTATGTATATACTTGTAGCATATGCATATGATGAATGCACGTAGTATAGTAGAGTTATTTTTGTGGCACTGGGCACGTAGCTTAGCATTCGAAATTGTTTCCGTTTGCATATTCTTAAGTGCCAGTTTGAGGAGCTTATTTCCAAATTATGGATTCCAGATTCCGTCGAGCTTCAGAGTACATCTTAGTTATTTTAGTGGGTATGTATTTCATAAACCTTTGTAGAATTGAGTCGTAACTCTTTTGTTAAACTTAGATGGTTATTTTGAGATACTATTTTTTTGGAAGTTTTCGTTTGTAAAACACAAACGTTGCATTTTAAATTTATGAATGATTTATGTGAACATGATTTGTGTTTTAAAAAAAATGGTTGGCCATTTCGGTAGTTCCGTGTAATATCCAAATCTTCCATATTTCAGGTTAGATCAGATTTGGGTGTTACATTAAAGGTACAATGGATTGAATACTAGAGTTCGTTGGCTATCTTGAAGTCCTAGAGAGATATTGTGATTCTAACTTAGTTATCAATGAGATAAGTTCTATGAGTGAGTATGTCTTCATGCTAGTCGAAGTATTGATTTTGTGGAAGTCTTCCAAGAAAATGTACTTTGCTCGTTCTACTATGGAGTCAAATTATATCGTTTTCTTTCTTGCTGAGTAAAAAGTCGAGTGGCTCAAGAATTGATGAGCAAAAAATCCATTATGGGAAAAATCGACTACTCTGATGTCTTTATTATGTGATTAACAGATAGTGATATGTTTGGCTTATAGCCAAACTTACAATGATAAGAAAATATACATTCGCAAGAGACATTAATGTAAGATATCTAATAAAGAACGAAGTTACTCTCTTTAGAGTATGTGAAGTCGAAGAAGAACCTAGTTAATCCGCTAGCCAAAGGGTTAAGTCGAAAATTGGTTCTAGTTTCATCGAGGGGGATAGGCCTAAAGCCTATTTGTTGAGTAATTCTTGGTGGATACCCAACTTAGTTATTTAAGTTAAATGTGGTCAAACGAAGCCATGAAAAAACTTATAGTGTATATTTCTACCTTCTTATCCCTATGTCGGATAATGTACAAGCATAAAATGAGCTTTTTGCTCTTAATAAATTCAAAGCCTAGGTTTTAGATGGTCTTAGTGAGAAATACTAGATGAATTTACCAATTTTGGTTGGATATATACTCTTAATAAGTTCAAAACCCAGTGTTGAGTGGGTAATCCTATCGCGAATGACTAGATGAATTTGCCGCTATAGATAATGAGTTTTCTTAAACTATTAATGAATTCAATCCCATGAATTTGGGTGATCTTATTTGATAAGGACTTACTGAATTCACTAGTTAAAGTATTTATTAAGAATTATTTCTTATCCTAGAGTTTGGTTGGTTCATTTAAGATGAACTTGAAGAAATTCACCTTATTTCTTGTGTGAGGTTGAGCTATTGTAAAAGCTCTTAATTATTTCATAACCCTGATTCATATGGTTTATATTGAGATAAACTTGATGAAATAACCTACGTAAGTGAGAAGGACTAGTCACATTGTATGAAAAACGTTGGGTCATTTTTCTATTACACTTACTTAATCTTGAAGAAAGAGAACTATATATATACATTCGTATATATGATTTGTTAACACATGAGGACTCCGGTGGATGAAGGGGTTAGTTGTGTGTTATGAATTCACCCTAATTTTAAAAAGTTCAAGAGTTCACTTATCTAAGAGAAGAATTACTCATCATCTTTGTGTACTAGTTCAAGATACATTCACTAGAGCTTAAGCAACTGATCTCATTATTGTTCTTCTCACATTTTAACTTCAAATTCTTCATTTTCACAAAAGAATTATTTTGCATTAATGATAGAATGTTTGTAATACAAAGAATTCCACATTGGGTATAAACCATTTGGCGTGGTCTGATTCTGTTCGTGTGTGTTTCTTTATAGATCCTCCCAATAAAATATTATTGATCAGGGTTTATATTTTATCGTTCCTAGCTATTACACAATAATATTTATGTTCATTAAAATAGTATTTATGACAATTAATTATTTTGTAACTGCTATTGTATCTTTTTCCATTTACTCATACTTCAACTTATAAATAGAAGGCTTAATAAAAAATAAGTCCCTAAACTTTACCTTAAAAACGATTGGTGCCTAAGGAAAATTTTTAATAAAATATGTGCATGACATTTTCTCAGTTATACTTTTAGGTGTCTATCGTTATTTTGTTTATTTTTTAAATTTTTTAATAATAAAGATATTATTTAAAAATTAAAATAAAACATTTAATTTATTTATAAAAACCCTAAATGTTAATGAAATTATAAAAAACTCTTAAAAACTAAAATATCTTATTTCAACCTCCATTACCAACCGTCGTCGACCATCTTCAGGCACCATTGTCGTCGAACACTTGGATTTTTATCAAAAATGCATGGTGGTATCTAAATGTAACCCCCTCAGACTGATGCGGGTGTCACATTAGGGCCACCGGAGCCACCCACCGTAAAAATCTCAAAAAATTAAAATTTTTATTAAAACATGAAAAATCATAAAATTAATTTAAAAATACAAAAGTAAAATTTACCATTATTAAAAAATAAAGCAGATTCCATACTCGGATATAAAAACAAAATACAAGCTACATGCCCCCTAATCATATGCACCATACTCCGCAAGCAACACCGGAGGAACTCCCTTACTGAAGTCAATAGATGTATTGGTACGATTTTTTAACCTGAAATGGTGAGTAACAGAGTGAGCTTTGGGAATCTCAGTAATACAGAACTACCAGAAGATGCTGAGGAATATGTATATAACAGATAAGCATAATTTTCTTATTGGTTCAAACATCTACAGATTTTTATGCTGAGCAGAGATCCTATTGATATCTCAGGTAGTAACAGATAGTAAGCTTTCAGTTCAGAGGGAAATATTTTGGATGTCTGGGTTCATGGGATCAGAATAGGTTATCTAGTGTGTTCCCACAAAACCAGTGAAAATGTACATACCATTTTTAAAATAGTAGCAATTTAAAATGTATTTTTAAAAACCATTGTAAAACCCTCCAACCGAATGCCATGTCCAATACCCCAGAACTACATAACCTAATGGAGCACCTTAGGGCCTTAGAGCCTACCCAATAGAGTACTCGGGGCCACGGGGCCTACCCAAGAAAAATCTTGGGGCCGTAGAGCCTACCCAAGGGTCGCCTTAGGTCCATAAGGAATTACCAGTCGATACTGAACCTATAAAAGGAATTACCAACAGCGATTGAACCTGCCAGAGATATGAATTACCAGTCGGTGAAGAACCTATACAAGGAATTACCAGCAGCGACTGAACTTGTCATATTCTTCATACCAGATCCCAGAGTACCCCAAATAAAACATTTTTAGTTAGTAAAAAGAGATATCAGAAATCAGAGCAGAGATCAGAACAGAAATCAGAGAAAACATCCATGTGATCAGGGAACACACTAGAGGTTCCATATATTATTCGGAGATAATGGATAATCTTATTAGGCAAAGAAATACAGATCTTCAGTATACTGATAGAATCCCGGAAATTAAAATACTATTGAAAGAGTTCATTAGTTGACAGGATCATCAGTTTCAAAAAGTTATTTATCATACACATATAATATTCATACATTTTTCGGAGGATCTATATAATCATAAAGGTATTCAAAATCCTTTGTATTTGAGTTACTTGTGTTTTCAGATATGACCAGAGTGATTATATTATTTAGGAAATCAGAAGCATTTTGGGTATTAGATTCTTGGAAGATTCAAGTGAATTGAGATGATAAGGGAGAAACGGAGATTCAGGGTACTTACAATTTGTGTCGATCTATCAGAATATCGAGTTAACTCAAGCTGAACAACTCCCAGAAATAATGCATGACGATCGGTCCATTCGTTGCCCTTCTAGGGTATTCACTCTTTAATACAAACAATTCTTATCCATTGGTCACTTTCAGAATCATAGTTGAATATTTCTTAAGGAGATGAGCGGATATTCCAATGGTCTTTATTTTATTTCCTTATTTCAACGATATCAGGAAATGTCGACGTACTTGATTTATGGTTCATAACCCATAGGGATGGTACATCATGTAAGTTCATCAGAGTTTCTAGACTTATCCAAATCACTTACTTAATCCTAAGTCATTGAGGTTACTTAGTTCATTTATTAGTCAATTTTACCCTGTCACTTTAGAGTTTTCTAGAGTAATTAATGCGTCTCTAAAATTTGGGTACATATGGTACTCTTATTCAATTCAATTTGGTCATAAAAATAAAGTCATATTGGTATTTAAGGTTGATTTGTTTAGTTCAGAGCTGAGGGTATTAGTTATTCCACGGTTTAGAGGGACTTTAGGTCATTTTACACTTTAAGGGCATTTTGGTCATTTTACACTTTAGGGTAATTCTATAATTCCAATATAGATTCAGAATTTAATTCGATGATTCCAAGGTTCCAGTGAATAAAGTATGAGTTCTCATATCGTCTCCATTATCATAATCATTCATATTTCGTTTTACTCTTTAAGGGTATTATCGTAATTTTATTCAATTTCGTTAGTGGCATTACTTCGAGTAAATAAGGCTTGAGATCTCTAGTTCCATTAAAATTCAGAGTAATTTGCTCATTTTCTCATTGGAGGTTAATTTCACCGCTAGGGGAAGTCTTTGTCATTTTTTAGTACAAGGGCATTTTTGTAATTTTCCCCTTAGGGCTATTTTAGGTAATTTCTTAACCAAATAATCCTGATATTTAACCTTTAAAGTGATTTATCAAAATTTATGAATCTTGAAAACAATTCATTTATTATCGAATCACTGAATTTATAATTATTTCTAATTTATCTTCTAGTTTCTCTTTTTTTAGCCATCTAAGTCTTATTTAATGCTCTATCTTTATTCCAATTTCCGTTTAGTCCGATCATAGTTAAATACATATAATGGACCAATCATTTTCATTTATGTACGTACCAATTATCAATGGGTTCCGAAAAACATACAAAAGGTAGTAGAGTAGTACCTCAATTTCCGTGCCATATAGATTGACCCTTTAAACTCCATTTGATCATTCTCAAACTTGAATTCAATGTCCAATAATCCCTCAGATGCAAGGGAACCAAATTTACATCATAAACTAAACTTAATTTAGAAACCAACTTGAATCTCAAGATAAAAACGGCTTATCGAGCTCGAATTTGGCAAAATAAACTTCAGACTCAGACTCAAGACGTCGAAAAACATAAAATAGGGTTTTTCAGAAAATTTGACTTTTTTGGTCAAATTCAACGGTCAACGGTAAGACGATCAAAGTCAATAGTCTAACTAGTCAACGATCAACTTTGACCAAAGTCAATGGGTCGGGTCAAAGTTAACGGTTCGAGTTGGGTCGAGCAAACGGGTCGGGCAGACAGGTTAACTCGATTCGGTTCAAATCGGGTTACTGGTTCGGCCGGTCCAGCCGTTCTGGAGACTTCCATAGAGCGTGGACAAGCCCCACACCACCCAAGGGCTAGTGAGCCGGTGAGAAGATGGTTGGTTGGTTGCCGATTACTCCCTAGCTCATCAAACATCAATTACAACCTTCAATTTCACTTAAAAATGAAATCAAACCAACCAAATAACCAAAAATAGAATTGGACTTACCCAACGATGATCGACAAAAGAAACGAAGATGATACGGTAACCCAGTGCCTGGTTTTGGAGTGCACGGCGATGGTGAACCCAATGGTGCAGGCAGTGAGGCGAGATAACGCCGGTGGCGACTGAAAACGTCAAAAATGAGCGACGGTCGGGGGGTTTTTTATAGACTTTCCCGACGTGATTTACAACGAACGGCACTGATTCAGAATGGGCTAAGGATCAAGTTTGATCACCGTTCGACGGTGAGTCTATATGTGGTGTTTGAGCGGCGAACGGTGGTCAGACAACAATGAAATATGGTGGTACTAGAGGGTCAGTGGGGAGATGGATTTGGGGTTAATTTTTAGGGGGAAACTAGGGTGATCGGGGAAGGGGGTTTAAATTTTTCACTTAAAAAATAAGTAAATTATGGGTTTGGTCCCCAATTCCTGAACTTTCTAAAACTGACTACCAGTTTCAAAAACTTATAATTTAACCCCTAAATTGGGGTGTTACAATTCTCCCCTCCTTAAAAAAATTTCATCCTCGAAATTCATTCAAGTCACAGGAATGCAGAAATGAGGCTTCCATCAGTTCTTCCATATCTTCCAGTAGCTTTAGAAACTTATAATTTAACCCCTAAATTAGGGAGTTACAAAAATGGTGGCAGTTTACGATGAAAGGTTAACGGGGGTTTGATCAGGGGTCAACACCGGTGTTGATGAAGGTGGCGGTGACGGAAACGGTTGGTCGGCCTGTAACTATGGAAGAGGGAAGGGAGAAGGGGGAGGGAGGGGTAAGGGAGAATGTGAGGGGCACGGGATGGGTTGTTTGTTTTAATAATAAAAATATTATCTTTTATTTTGTTAAATATATTCTCAAAATTACCAGAACGTGACACATGTTACTTAATGGCCAAATTTAACGGTCGTTATGGTCAAGGCACCTAAAGTGCTCCGATGAAAACGTTAGGCACCTATTTTTAGCAAAAAAAATTCTTTATGCACTAAAACATTTTTCGAGACATAGTTTAGGCACTTATTTTTGTATTAAGCCTAAATAGGGATCTCATTTTCAGCTTTTAATAGATACCAAAAGTGATTTATATTTCAAATGTTCACTCTCAAAAGCTCTTTAGTTTCTTCTAAGTTATGTTTCTTAGACAATAACAGTAGCACCAAGCCCACCCCATTTTTTGGGTGTACGAGATTTGGAGAGTTATACTAACATCAGGGGTCATTCGTCTATTGTAGTGATTGCACACATCGGGTCAAATTCGCTTCTAAGGAAGTGGTTAATACCATGACACAATTATCCTCCAGTTTGAACATTTTATTTAATATTTCTCAGTCAAATCAATGTCTCGTTTTGCAACAGTCTATTTTTGAAACACATGACAATAACAATACATTATTTAACATCATTTTTACAATTTTCTAATAGAAAATGTCACCTAAATTTTATATTATGCTTCTCATGCAAGATAATCAAAATGCATACATTTGATGTACAAAACATCATATTTATGACTTACAAAAAACACTTCGGAGCTAGAGGTGTACTAGCTTAATACAAATTATCAAAGGAACTCCTTTGCTTAGCTACCTCCAACATTCTTCATTTCTTTGGCTCTAAAGGGTTCACCAACCTCTCTAACTAATTAAACAATAATAAAAAAAGTTCATATAACAAATAAAAGAGTAGTTGAATAAACAAAATAAATGTTAAACTCTTAAATCGGCTAATAATTATATGCTTTGTTCGTAGGGTGATTTTATAATTTTATTAACCCTTATATGAGATTTGACCGCTTTAATTAGGGTTGTGAACGAGTCGAGTCAAGTTCGAGTATCATTGAGCACGACTCAATTCAAAATTTTGAAATGGAGCTTGATTCGGTTCGAAAACTCACGAGCCTAAAATTTTCTAGTTAGATTCGAACTCGAAAATCATGAATTGAAGTTCGAAAAAACTCAAAATAAAAAAATTCTTAAACTTAATCCGGTTAAAGCTCAAGCTCGAACCTGAATATTGAGTACATTTTTATTGTATTTTAAAAAAAATCAACACATAAATGTATTACTAATTTAATTTTTTTTATATAAAATTTTAATATATTATTTTTTTGAATTGCTTTTGAGCTTTTCAAGTCGAATATGAAGTAGCTCATTTCGGCTCGTGAAGCACTCAAGTCCAACTGGAGCTTGACTCGAGTATTTATCGAACTTTGACCGAATCGATCTCGAGTAGCTCGCGATCGGCTAATCTCATTTATACTCTAGCTCTAACTATAAAAACCGTTAAAACCCCTTTTTGTAATAATTAGGGAGAAAGGAAATGTGAATTATGAATAAGAAGATAATTGACTTTAGAAAATTTTACTAAACGTTATTCAAACTTATTTAAATAAATGAATTTTCTATGGAAAATAAGTAAAAACTATTCAAAATGATATAAATAATATTTCAAAGGACGAGCTTGACTCGAGTATTTATTAAACTTTAATTGAATCGATTTCGAGTAACTCACGATCTAATTCATCTTATTTACACTCTAACTCTAACTATTAAAATCGTAAAGAAAAAAACCACTTTTGTAATAAATAGGTAGAGAGGAAAAGTTAATTCTAAATAAGAAGATAATTAACTTTAGAAAAAATTTACTAAACGTTATTCAAACTTATTTAAATAAATGAATATTAATAAGTAAAAACTATTCAAAATTATATAAATAATTTTTCAAAGGATATATATATATATTTATTAATAAATTCCTTAATAGGCAATATTGCTAACAATTGATATTTTTGAATAGTGTTTTTATATTTCTCATCTAATATCAGAAAATTGTTAAAAGACACAAAGTCTAGGAACTTGCTCAAGTTTTTCCCTTTCAACAGGGAAAAAAACCCCAGCATCATGGTAGGAAATTATATTTGTTCCTAAAACAATTTTTTACAAAATATCAAATATTATTGAGATTCAATTCAACAGATAAGATCTTATGATAATAAATGATATTCATTTGAAATTTGTTAGAGACAATGAGAAGAATAATGGAATAAAATAAAATTGGTCGAATTTGGATTTAATGAAAACCTTGAAATCATTTGGTGTCCGTTCTGTTTGTCGCTTATTCTGAATAATTTCATCAGTTCACGCGTTTCTCCATCTAGTGATTGAACAAAGGATGGGAACCAACAGTTTTGACCCTATAATTTTTTCTAGAGTTAATTGCATCATTTGTCCCAAATTACAACTCTAATTTTAAATTGGTCCTTTAACTTTTAAATATTTTAATTTCATCCTTAAACTACGACTCTCATTCTAAACTAGTCATTAAACTTTTGAACATTTTAATTTCAACCCTGAACTATGACCCTCAATCTAAATTGGAATCCAAACTTTTGAATATCCCAATTTCATTCCCAAATTCATCCAAATATGTAATTAGTTTCAACCTTATTTTAATCTTAATTGTTTCTTTTTCAAACATATAATAATATAATTGGCCTAAGAATTTTATTAACAAGGGATGTGATTAGTATATATGTATAGTTTTGGATGGAATTGGAATGTTAAAAAAGTTTGGGAATGAAATTGGAATGTTCAAAAGTTTGAGGACTAATTTAGAATGATACTCATAGTTTAGGATGAAATTAAAATGTTAAAAATTTGAGGGACCAATTTAAAATAGCAGTCATACTTTGAGGACATATGATGCAATTAACTCTTTTTTAACATAATAATGATTTAGTTTTTACAAGTTTAAATATTAAATTAATTTTTATCAAAAATATCAAATTTATTAATTTTTATTTTTAAAAAAATCATTAATTTTAAATATAATCTTATATTTTTAAATTATATAATTTTATTATTTCAAATTGTAACCCCTCAGACCGATGCGGGTAACCCGATCTGATCTGGAGTGTCACATTAGGGCCACCAGAGCGACCCACTGTAAAAATATCGAAAAATTTAAAACTTTTCTTAAAACATGTAACGTATAAAATCATTTATTAGTATTCAGAAATAAAACAGATTTTTAAACTCGTATATAAAACAAAATACAATTACATGCTCCCTAATCACATGTATCATACTCTGAAAACAACGCCGGAAGAACTCCCTTACTGATGTCGATAGATGCACTGGTACAATTCTTTTAACCTGCAATGTTGAGTAATAGAGTGAGCTTGGAAAGCTCAGTAATACAGAACTACCAGATGATGCTACATGACATGCAGATAAATGGGAAGCCATAATTTCCTTATTGAATCATATGTATACTAGTGGGCGGAATAATCTGGGGTTCCCTTAGAAGTTCATCGAGTAGAAACCATGAAGATCACAGTTCATAGGAAGCATTCATAGTATCACGTTTTCATGAGATCGAATAGGATGTCTAGTGTGTTCCAACAGTACGATAAAATCATAGTAGGTACAATAAACGAGTAATAGTTCAGTAAATCATCATAAAATCATAATGAAGTTTCGCTTTTGAAACTCGTAGTTTAAATCCTTTTCATGTACACCATCCGCAGTTCCTCAGAACTGCGTCGTAGGGCTTACCTTAAGCACACAGCAAAAAAGAAGCCACCTAAAGATAGGCTTTGGGCCTGTATCCTTAGGCCCGTAAGTCCATAGGGCTTACCCTAAGCACACGGCAAAAGGGAGCCAACCTAATGGAGCATCTTGGAGCTCGTGAGCCTACCCAAGAGTCGCATTAGGTCCGTAATCATAGTTATCATATATCAGTGAAAACCAATAATCATATATCAGTCATAGTCCATAAACCATCACCGTAAGTCGGTGCATCATAAAACAGTAACCATAGATTTTAGTGTACCTCATTTCAAAATAGATAAAACAATTATGTAGTACATAGGGAACACACTAGAGGATCCAAGTATTTTTTCAGAGGCATTTTGTAATTATCGGTAAGGATAACATGAAGCTCGTGCAATTTGGTCGGATTCTAAGAACAAGGTCCTATTGGAGAGAATCGATTATTAACCGATCTAAACAGACATTTAAAGTTGATACTTTAGAATTCCACTATGATTCATGTGCATCAGGAAAGCGTTCCAGAATGCCCAGAGTGATTTGAGCTAATAAAGGAGAAACGAAGCTTCAAGACATTTACAATCCATGTTAATCGATCGGTTTATCGAACAATTCGAACTGAACAAGCTCTCTAAACTAATACATGTGGACCCGTCAATTTACTGCATTTTCAGAGTATTTACTCTTTAATACCAAAAATTCTTGTCCATAAATCATCTTCGTAATCATCGCTAAATAGATCTTCTGATAGTCTTTATTGCATTTCCATATTTCAACAATATCAGGAAATACATACGTACTTGATTCATGTTTTATGACCCATAAGGATAATTCATCATGTAAGTTCAACAATGTTCCCAAACTCATCAAATCACCTATTTAATCCTGAGTCATTGAGGTTACTCATTTCATTTATCAGTCAAGTCTATCTCGATTACTTCAGAGCTTTCCGGATAATCCAGACGTTTCTGAATTTCAGATATATATTGTACTTTCGTTTAATTTAATTTGGTCTTCGTGGTTGATTTGTCTAACAAATATCCATTTCTTATTATCGAATGCGACCTAGAGTTGAGTTGAGCTGAGTACTTTCAAAATTATCATCGAACCACACTTGAGAAGACGAACACGCATTCAAGTAACATCTATACATTTCAGGTACTGACATATACGCTAGCATTGATTGCTCGGCTTAATATGTATCCATAACTTTTAAGAGCAGTACAATATCCATGTTTATTTGGATTCCTTAATTAATCCAACACTTCTACTAATTTTAGGTCATAAGGGTATTTTGGTCATTCTGGTGCCCAGTTTCATTCCATTCTTTTCAGAGCTCGAGGATATCCAATCATTCCTGAGCTTGGTAATATTCTTGAGTCTTTTTCATTACAAGGGTATTCTGGTCATTTTATAGATCCAGTATTTCAATTATTTCCTTCAATTCTGTCTTATTATTTAATTCCGACTTATCATTTATTCCAGACCTTTCAAATAATTCTGACAAAAGAGCACCCTCGATAATTTATTCTTAACTCGAAGATTTTCAGATCGATTGTCTTCTTAGAAGTTACCAACAGGTTATCAGAAATTTTCTGTACAAAGACAGGATCTTAACATTAAATCGTAATTCATTGAGTTAAGTAAATCCTCAAAGAACTTTTCATTCAGGGTCAACTCGAGCTATTTTTACCTTTCAAGGGCATTTTTGTAATTTCTTAACCAGATGATTTTGGTATTAACTCTTAACAAGCATACTTATAATTTAAAGATCCTATGGTTAGTTGTTTTCTCGAACATTCTCTGATCTTGAAATGATTCCTTAACAGACTTCTAGTATCTTGCATAATCCCTATTGGGGTTAAAAACCGGTTATCCATAATTTCCAAGTAAAACTAACATTTCTTATGCACATTAATAAATTTATCAGATCAATATGTCTTTTCAGATTTACTAATCCACTTCCAGAGACAATTCTTGTCATTTTCCAACATAAGGGTAATTTCGTAATTTTACCTAATCGAAATATTCTCATAATTTCCCATATAAGTACCTTTAACATTTAACCTTTGATGATATAAAATATAAGTTACAAATCCAGGGCTAATTTCTTTATCACTTATCACAAACTTGTAATTTAATTCTAACAATTCCTCAATCTCTTATATTAGTCATTCGATCCGTATTCAGTTACAGAATTTCTACCACATTCATATCGAGTGAATAAATTGTTCAACTCCACAAAAGTGACCAACATTATCTTATTCATGCATTTACCAATATCAACATGTTCCATAAAGCATAAAGAGGTAGTAAAGTATTATCTCGATTTTTCGTGCTATACTGGTCGAGCATTTAAATTTCATTCGAACGTCCTTGATCTTTGATTCAACTTCCAATATTTTCCTCTCGATCCAGACCATCAAAATTACTAACTCGTATCCAAATAATTTCCTCGCCATAAAGATAGCTTATTAGAATTTAAATATTAATTTGGAAACCCAATTAGTATAATGAATACTTGTGGGGTTACTTTAATAATTAATCATTAAAATTAGGACTGAACCGAATTAATTTGCACTATTGAGCCATAAATTAAAAACTAAAGGAAACTATGAGACAGGCCAAGTTCTTACCAATCCTTGAGGACTCATGATGCGATTTACTATTGTTTTTTTAAGTCACCATTCACGTGATTCCCTGTTGGAATCATAACTCCATTTCCCCATATTTCAATCATTTATTTTATAGTAACAACCCACGTGATTTGCTGAAATGTTGTGGAAACTGTGTACGAGGCTCTTTCTTGAGATTTAGAATTCATCATCTTCTTCTCCAAAATGGCTTCAAACTGTTCCCAGAAATATCCAGGTGTTCGTCCCTTCATATCCCATGTTCCAAGTTTATAAAGACGATCAGTTCGAGAGACTCCTGGAAACTGAAACGGTGCCACCATGCGACGACTCTCAACTCGTCGTTCGATCCAAGAACACACCGGGGTCTACCCTCACCTCGGCTCATATTTTTTTATATGAAAGCTTGGAAGAACCTTGAAAACAGCAGCAGAACAAGGAGCACAAACAGTTGATAGGTGCATAAACTCGCAAGTTCTCCAACCTCGTAGATATTGACAGAGGTAGTGGTTCGGGTTGTCAAGAGCAAAGCAAAGAACTGACTTGCAGTGACCAAGACCAGTGACAACAAAAGAATAAGCGAAACCGTGGCTTATGATCCGAAGATTTCTTCTTATCCTGATATGTTCAACCAAGATTGAACTCACTTCAGTTTCCTTTTGAAAAACTTGAGCAAAGTCTTCCAGTCGGAGTATTTGCAGATGACATGTAAGTTGATAAAAGATGCAAACTAGGATGAAAATGGATGTTTGATAAAGCCATGACATCAGCTGCAATACACACGCAATGGTGTCGCTCACTATTATGTTACTAAAGTAGGGGATTTGGCTCGGTCCAGTCGCGTACCACCAAATTCTGTATGCACTCTCAAGAGCAAAACAAGGGAGGAAAAATACGCAAAGGAGTTTCATTGATTTCTGAAGCTCCTCTGCTTATCCTCTTCGAACCATATCACTGACATCATACAGTTTATCCAAGAACAGGAACTTCCTGGTTCCATATTTCCGAGCCCAAGAAGACAAACTAACAAAAGAAATAGCTGCGATAGACGAAAGAGATAATTGTACCAACGCATCGTAGGGTCTTTGATGCTGCTTAACACAATCAGAGCACAAAAGCAGGAAGTGTGAAATGATAGGAGATTCGACGGCAAGCACGAAGAAGAGAGAACATGAGAGACTAACTTTCAATAAACTAGATGATTTAAGCAAACCAGTGGACCCAGCTTGAA
>NW_024062402.1:0-59942 GCF_006381635.1 Hibiscus syriacus
CTCTCTTCAATCTCACATTCTTCTCGAATTTATCTTCACTCTATTGTTTTGTTTGAATGTTTTCTTCAATGTCACTCTCATTTTCAACTACCCTGATGGTTTTCTCACACAAAATCACACTCTCATTTTCAACTGCAAACACCTTTGTTTCCTCACAACGTTTTTCTCACATAGCATCAAAACTTCTCTTTAGATGGTGTTGATCTTGAAGCACTTGTTATGATGATAAAAGAGTCAACGTGATTCGTCTTGTCCTATGAATGAATGAGTAACAATTTAAGAAATCACCATGATTGGCCCTTTTGTCGAATTGCCAAGGTCTTCCAAGAAATAAATAAGTTTTTTCATCGAAATACATCACAAAGAACCTCATCTTCGTATTTACCAATGAAAATAGGATGACCACTTGTTTTGTAACCTTTACTCATTTCCATCATGTAGCCATTACAAAACATGTGGGCTTGATGTTTGATTGTTTTGAGTCCCAACTTTTCTATCATGTATGTTCTTGCAAAGTTTGTACAACTCCCACCATCAGTGGTTACAAGACATGCCTTACCATTGACATGACATCTAGTGTGAAATACATTGTCCCTTTGTTACCCATACTCCATTGATTGAGAAGAAAACATCAATCAACATTTTTAGTGATTAAAGAAATTAAAATGTGAAAATATGACCTTGCAAATTTAACTCAAAAAAAATTGATGTCACTCCACTTAAGCGCTCGTGTTACACTCAAGAATATTTTTGGCTTTTACAAATCCCCTTTTGATCTCACATGCTTTTTTTCCTTTTTCCATTCATTTCTCTCTTGTTAAGTCTATAAGAACTAATTCAAGACCTTTTAAATGAAGTGCATAGGCATTGTTGTAAATTGATGTTAGGTAGGTAAAAAACAAATAGATGGTAAAAAGATTGGCTTCGAAAGAAAGAAAGAAAATCAATAGAAGGAAAGGGGTTCTTACTACAAGACACTTACAACCTTCCCTTGCCATAATCAAAGTCTTGAACACGGCTTCAGGCTGTTGGCACTTGTTGATGTATGAAACAACCTTTGCTTTTAACATTGCTTTTCTTTCTTACTTTGTTTTTGTCTTTTCTTTTGCTTTCTTTCTTTTTTACACGTTCCTTTGATTATTTTTGAATAGAACTTCTTTTTCCTTATGATTTTGCTTGATTTATTTGAACAACAGTTCACAATTTGCTTTTTTCTGCCTTAGCTTTGAATACCATATGATACAAGCACGCCCTACTCCATTTCATAAAGGAAAGGCTTGCACTTTGATTATAGGATCTAGGAAGGCAACAAGTGTTCCTGAAATAAGAAGCTTTAAAGAAAATGGTTAAGTATGAATACATAAGATGGTAATATAGAAATGGTAGCAGAATAAATCAAGATGATGATATGTTTGAAAGGATTTAAAGAAGTGTTTGTATAGTTGAATGATGGTATGGTGATGAAAGAAAGAAGTATGGAAATGGTAGTGAAGAATTAAGGTAGTATCTCAAGAAATAAAGGAATCAAACTAAACTAATTAAAGCTTAACCCTATACCTTATGGAAACTTAAGGGGTGTTGTTTAAGGACTTTGACTCTTTAGGTATATTAAACCAAAAGAACCAGAAGTATCAGGAAAGATAGAAGATAGGTGACACCACAAACACAAGATCACTTGATAAGTTGATAAAGTTCTCAAAGAAAGAAAGAGAGAAAATCTCATAATTTTTTATTAAACAAAGTTTGTTGTTTTTACAAATGAAAGCTACACTATCTATAGGCCTAAGGATGCCTAGGATACAATGTATGCATGGTGTGAATACATGGCCTTTAATGAGTGAATAATTCATTAATGGATGTTCATCCTTAAGGAAATACAATGCATGGCCTATGGTGAATGTATGAATTAAATGAATAAATATTAATGAATGTATTCATGGAATAATTTTTCCTCCCATATGTGAACATGTTGATTTGTCTTCTTTGGATTAATGTTTGTGAATGTATCTTGGCTAAAATTCTTCCCCCTTATGTGAACAAGACCATTCGACTTCTTACATGAATGGATGAACTTAAAAGCCTTTGATTGAAACCTTGCACCTTCTCACAAATGTGCTGATTCATTTGAATAGTCTTTTCTGGTCCATGCATGTCTCCATTAATGTCTCTCATGCATAAGTTCTTTGAAGGATATGAATGGTCGCAAATCCCGTATTAATTTCTAGCCTGCATTGTCTTTAGTAATCTGGGCATATCTTTAGCTCCCGATATCGGATTGATGCGATTCAAACTGTAATGGAAATCTAAGAGATGAGAAATTAAATGTAAAGAAGACTTCATCACCCAAAGATGCTTGGAGTATGTTCAAAATTGGATATCAATCTGACTAACGTGAATTGTCCAACTAACACTTTAGCTGCCTTTAGACTTCTTAGCATCCAATGTACCTAGATAAATTATGTAAACAAGTAATTAGATAGAAATTGATCTAGGAGAATAATGAATGCATTCTACTACGTATGTTATGAATACAAAAGAGCTAACTATGAATGCATATACATTGAATGAGCTAAAAATATGCATAAACATGGCATGAGCATAAAAATGAGCCACGTAAAGATGTGAATTAATAAGTCATACATGAATATCATATGTTAAACATATAAATGACATCATATAATATTCAAGCATAGTTAATAATAAGATAAGCATATTCAAGTGACATGTAATACATAAATAAGTAAATAAGTAATAAAATAAGGTAAGACTTCCTTAGAATCATCATGTGTTGAAGAAGTTTTGTATATAAACTCTTCGGATAATATTTTGGGACTTTGAATTACATGATTTAACATGCATTATTTTATTAGATATGAATATTTATGATTATTTAATAGTATTTTTAACTTTTGTTTTCTTACGTTAAAACTAATTTGATAATGTTGTTATTTCTTTAAAAGGGTTGTGTTTTATAAATTATCGTTAGTATGATCTCCAAGATTCGATCGTAATGTCTAGGATTGGTTTAGGGTTTACATATACTTTGAAAAATGTATGTTTTTTGTAAATGATTTACATGAAGATCATGATCAAAATCGAGATCAAAGCAAGCTTAAAGCTAAAGAAAAAGTTCAAGAGTAAAGCTTGAATCAATAAGAAAGGTTTGCTAGTGAAGTATAACGGGTGAGTGCATGCTTACCTATACTATTATAAATATGATATGAGGAAGACTTGCGATGAATTAACCTTGAATGATTTGAAAAGAAAGAGATTTTAAATTGTATTTACTATATTTCATATTATTTTGCTAAATGATATTGAATGATAATAGCATTGTTATATGATATTTTGATATATTCGTATCTATGGATACTTCGATATGTGAATGGTTTATGAATTTAAATATAAAGCCCATTGTATGTGCATTGAGAGTTATTAGTACAATTTGCATGGCATGAGATGGATTGTTTATTGATCGATCATATATTGGTACATTCATGTACATCATAGTGACATGATATATTTATGAAACATATATGATATTGTTGCCTACACGTATATGATGTTGGTACGATGTATTCCTGATTATAGGTACAGTGAAGTTGTGTTCTACAATACATGTACACCCATATAACACTTATGGTGCAAATGATCTATATGGCACTAAAAGTGCATTTATTCACATGGCAGTTAAACTGCATATAGTAGTCGTATATGACTAATGTACCATGCATTCTCATTCATTATACGTTGGATTGTGATTTGAAATGAAATGAAAATGTACAGGTTTGATAGATTTGATTTAAAGTAAAGTTTTCATCCAGAACTTTGATTTAGCGTTGAATGCCTTATATGTGAATTGTTGAATTACATGTTAATTTTTATATCAAAATGACTTTGATAAATTAAATTGATTTTATTAAAGGTTCTTAAATGATATTTTCATATTGTAATAAATGTACTATATTTTATTACACATATGTTTTATTTCTATTATTATTATTCTAATGCCTCACTAAGTGTATACTTAGCGTGTGATAGTTTCACACGTAGGTAAAAGAAAGCGTTCGAAGTAAGGAGCTAGGTTAATATCATCTTTTGAGGATCAAATCAATTTCCCAGTATCAGTATGACATCTTTTGATGTTTTGATATTTCTAGTTGCCATGTATATTTATGTGAGTGTTTGCTCTGATATAAGTATGTTGAAACTAGTCAGTATATATATATTGGTTTAAATGAATAGTATTAAACACTACTAGATATAAGAAATGGTTTACATAGTATTTTATTTAAATTATATTTTAACTTCTATCTGGATGAATTTTTAATTAAGCAGTTTTTAGGAAGTTTCACTCTTTATATGAAACATTTTGAATTGTCATCTTGCAGTCTAAATTTGAACTTTATTTGAATATTAAAGTAATCTATTATGATTTTTACGCTATTAAGTAGTTTTGCTTTTTTTTTTTGGTTAAATTTGACGATTTCTAAAGAAATAAAATTTTATCGATTTTTTAATAAAAATATTTTGAAAGAATCTTGTAACATCTTGGACTCATATTCAGTAACGTATATGGGAAAGGGGTGTTACATGAAATAGTTTTAAAGAGTAAGCAATGAAAAAAAAAACAAATTCCCATTGGAGAATTAGCTTCAATAAGATTTATTCAAGATTTAAAGTTGTTCTTTTTGGAATATCTTGAATTCATTGATGTTGTTGTTGACAAATGCAACTATGACTTAAATAAAACCACAAAAATCTATTGAAAAATATTTAAATAAATGATAAATTATATATAATTTTTTAAGAATAGTAGTAGCAACTGATTTTGAGGTTTTTAAATGAAAACCATGAAGATAAATTAATTTTCCATTAAAAATATATAGGGATAAATACATATTTGGACCTTTAAATTTTAGTTTGTTTTGATTTTGTTTCTCTCATTTTTTATTGTTAATTATAGTTTTCTCTCTTAATCTAGAATCATGGTTACGTTCTTGCATATAAATGTGATTCATTTAGTTATATAACACATTAGCCTAGACTCAATGAATTAATCTTAAATTCATCTATAGATTAAAATTCACTTATAACACTCAAAATATATTAACCTTAATTATAAGAAAATATAGAATTATGTATGAATGACTTGCAAGTTTTGATGTAATAAGAGCTAATGCATCTCAAGGTAGTTAGTCGTTGATATGTTGGGTGTATGACTCATGTATGACATTAAAGGTTGTGACTTGACTTTTATTTTCGATCTGGCCTAAAAAACTGGTGGTGTGACCCACCTGATGGAAGAAATAAATGCGAAAAAAATTTATGGTGGATATGAAGACTCTCATTATGTATATTTTTATACATCAAATCAATACAATATCATACTTTGTATATTGGTTTTTAACTAAAAGTAGAAATTCGTATTAATTAAGATTGTTAGTAAAATTATATTTTATTCATCATCAAGTAATTAATATTATTAATAAATAATATAGATTAAGGTTATTGTAAGGTAAAACTTTAGAATTCTTGTGAACTCTTATAGCCATAAATCCTTATAATTTTGGCATTATAATAAATTTTCTCATTTTCCTGTAATTTTTACCTTATTAAGTTTTTCACTTAAAAATATGGGTAAATTGAACCATTCCTCACTTAACTATACTCTTTCTCCTTTCTTTCTCACCCAACTTTAAATTTTTCTAATTTGCTCACTGAACTTTACAAATTGAACCATTTTGCTCACTCCCATGTTATCTCTCTAACGTTTTGACAACGTGTCATTTTTTATTATTCAATATAAAATAATTGAGAAAATAACCAAAAACCTGAAGGTGGTCAGATGCCACTGCCGGCCACCTTCGATCGACGTAGATGATGTTCGGTCTTAAATTTCATGGGTTGCTTTACCTCGACATCGTGAGTCTGAATCCGACCTCCATTTTATTGGAACTTGCTCCGAAGTCCACTAATTTGAAATTGAAAGTGAGGAAACCGAAAAGTTTTAGCCCAGATTCACAGGTTTTGAGACATTTTCCGGTGAAACAACCACTAGATTCGGACTCAGGGGGTTAAGATGAACCGACCCATAAAATTTGGGACCGAACGGCCACCATCAACGACGGTGGACGGTGGCCAAAATGAAAATGGCGTGGTGGCCGTTGACAACAACTGGTTGTAAAGCAGAGAGAAAATAAGGGAATGAAAAAGGGAAAATAAAGAAATGAAAAAGATAAAAAGGATTTTATAACAGATTCAAAACGATGTCATTTTAGTGTATATTTGAGTTTTTCAAAATGACATAGTTTTGATGTTTATGCCATTTCTTGTGTCATGTCATAACACCGTTAAATAGTTAACGATAGAGTGAGCAAAATGAATCAATTTGTAATGTTTAGTGAGCAAATTAAAAGATTTGAAAGTTGAGTGAGAAAAATAGGAGAGGGCTATAGTTCAGTGAGGAACGGTATAATTTACCCTAAAAATATTTGTATCTCTTTTATTGGAAAATAGTTTGTATTTTCTTTATCGTCCCATATAGCATAACACATGAGAAGATTAAAAGAAATTAATTATTTTAAGTTATTATTAAAAATTAAAGTGAAAAATAAATAAATTAATATTACTAAAGGTGTTACATTCCTCACCCGACTCATCATCAAATGGCAATAAACAAAAACCTTAACTAATCCTTAGTTGGACGTAAAAACTGACTTGAATTGAAAAATTAAATGAAATCTACTTGAGTCAAAACAGTTTATGACTCGAGGTGATGATGATCTAAAATTGATTCGATTTTAAACTGATGTTGACTTAAACTCGAGTTGAACCTTGTTATTTTAGATGTGAACTCGACATGCACCCGACCCGAGAACGACTTGAACCCAAATTGAACTTGAAAATGCAATAATTCAATTCGACCTACATCCAACCATATATGAACTCGAATCCTAGATTAACCTGTTTTCAACCTAATATATAATTGACTCAACCTGTAAATGATTTTACTTGTTATTGAATTGATCTGATATTGATCCAACTTGATAATTACATGAATTGTAAGTTGTAACTGAAGAAGTTGTGAGATTATGAAATTAAGATATTATAGTGTGAAAAAATTATTCTTCACTATTTAAGGTACATAATTAAATATGGTCAATAAATTAATATGTTTACTTTCTATATTTATAAATTGCAAGCTATAATTATATTCAAAAGTTCTATTAAATTAATAATTTGTAATTGATAAAGGTAATAAAAATTAATTTTCACAATTTAAAATTATTAATTATGATCACTAAATTAATAAATTATTTATGATCATTAGATTAATAAATTTACTTTATATATTAATTATTATCATTATATTAAAAATTAAATGACAACCATTGAATTAATTTTATTAAATGATTCATTTATTGATTATTAATTTTGTTAGATTAGAAATTTGATTATATAAAAAGATTTTAAACGTCAACAAAAGTATATTTTAATTTAAAAATTTTAATATATATATTAACTAACAAAAATTTAAATATATTTTAATTTAAAAAGATTAGAAATTCAATTATGATGTAATGATTGATTAATAATTTAAATATATTTTAACTTAAAATTTTAATATATATATTACTTATGATAATAATAAAATATGATATTAAAAATTTTAGTAACTTCATAAATATTGAAACTAACAAAAATTTATAATTTACAAATTAAATTTATTACAAATTAGTTCATTAAAACTAAATTAGATCAACTAAATAAATTTATATTAAAATTTAAGCTCTTGGATTTTATAGCAAAAGTTTTACAATGCTAAAAGCCTGACTTTGCTACTATAAATTTCTTCATTGAGCTTTTATTTATCTTAAAATATCTAAATTCTACCAACATGATTAAATTATGGGTATCATTTCATCTTTAAAAGCCAAAATGACATCAACATAATTTACTCCAAATCTATAAATCACATCATAAACATCATTTCAAACCTTATAAATTATATCAAGTCATCACCCATTTTATCCGGGTGGTGACGTGTCGCTTTCTTTCATATTATATAGTATAGTATATAATAATATAAATGGTTTTAGTAAAAAAGTAAATGTTTTGCATATATAGTATATAGTTTTCATGTTAAATTGATATATATCATATAGCACATTGTATATAGTTTAGTATATAATATATAGTTTTCCTTAAATAGTATAAATATTGCATATAAGTATATAATAGTACATGTTATAGTTTCATATTATAGTCCATATTAAATAGATTGCATATTATATAGTCCATATTAAATAAAATAAATATTATATAGTCCATATTAAATAATAGTCCATATTAGATATAAGTCCAATTTGCTTTCTTTGTATAACTAATAAAAACATTCCAAAAAAGGTCCATTTTATTAAATGTACGAGTCCATTACATTTTTCAAAGCCCATTTTCTTTTAGCCTATGTGTATATATACAAATAAATAATAAATAAATAATATCCAAAAACCCTATTCCTAGCCGTCGGTTTTGCCTTGGTGGGGGAGTTGTTTTTGCTTTGAATTTTAAAATGGGATAATGCATTAATTAGGGCGAAACTTGTTCGTCCTTTTGAAGAGAGCCAAGTGATTTTGGACCATTGATAAGTTTTTGATCTAATGGCTTAGGATTTTGACACATCATCTATCCTTGAGAAGAATACACAAATCCTTTAGAGCCCTTGGATGAGAAACTAGATCCAAAGGCTCCCATTGAGCCACTTCACCCATCCAAATGAAGAAGCAAAAATATACATCAATCATTGGATCTAGATTTGATCCAATGGCCAAGATTGCTTCATCAAAGGAGACTTCAGGAGCTTCACCGGCGCATATCGGAATCGGAGCTTCATCGGCGCGTCGTCAACGCGTGAGCCACACGCGCAGACCGTTCGTCTTCCCGGCCGCTGTCGCCACCATTTTGAATGAAAAAATCATCGTGTTGCCACCGTTTTTCATTTCAAACATGCAAAAACATCAAAGACAAAAATATCAACAAGAAATCCGAAGCTTCTAGTTTAAAGGCTTAACCAAAATCTATTACAACCACTAATGAGCAAGAAGAAATGAAATCTAACGAATCAAGCCACTATAAATATCAATAATCACCAATTAATGAAATCACCCATTATCGTCGCAAAAACCAGTGCATTAATCCAAAGATTAGAAGCAAGGAGTTGCAGGAAAGGAGTTTTTTTCACACCTTTGGAGATGCTTATCGCCATATCACCGCTGCTCGTCATGGATTTTGGGTTCGAGGTTTGGCCGGAATCATCTTAAGGTATTATTTTTTGTGTTATTTTTTTTCTTTTGGTTCGAATAATAAGAGTGCCGAAAGATTAGTGGTGGCTGGCATCAGGTTGTGGTGTCGGGTTGTAATGGTCGTCGGTTGGTGTTTAGGGTGGTGGTTGCTTTGGTTTGGGTAGTTTAGGTTGGGTGAAGAAAATGGTAAATCTCATTGGATTTTGGTTTGGATTTGAGGTTTGTTCTTAGAGATTTGGGGTAGATGTAGGAAAAGGTGATGGAGATTTTGAGGTTTTAAATGATTAGATCTAAAAAAATATGTTTGGGTTTGAGTTTGGGGGTTTATGTGGATCAAAACGGGTTGTTGGGTAAGAACCCGGGAAAAACATGTTTGAAAAAAGTGAAGTTTGATCTTTAAAAACAACTTTAAGGGTTGGTTTTGGTTTTTTTTATCTAGCTTTGTGTTTGGGTTGAAATAAAGATGAACATGGGTTGAATGTTTGAAGAACTAGGGAGAAAGAGAGTGGGATGGTTGAGAGAATAAAGAAGAGGAAGAGAAATTTTTAGACAAAAAATAAAGCTTGTCTTAAAATTTTCTCTCTTACGGTGGGTAGTTTTCTAGTAAATTAGATCATTAAATCGTCCTTTTTCTAGCGTGTTTTTGATTTGGGCTTTGGATTTTATTTATTTTATTTTAGTCACTAAATGCTTGTACATTGTTCCCTGAATTTTGATTGAGTTGAACTTAGTCATTGATTTCATTTCAATTGTTTTTATTATTTTATCAAATGTGTTGAATTATTAATATTGTATGCCAATTTTTAATTCTTTCAAAATAGTCACACATTTAAATCTAGATTAAAATCTTAAGCTTTTTAAATCTTTTAATCTAGTCACTACTATTAAAATTAAATCTTAAACTTTTTAATTAAAGCCTTAGATTTAAAGTTCTTTAGTTTTAGTCACTAATTCTTAATTAAACCTCTATTTTGAGCTTCTTTAATTAGAAATTAATTAGGTTTAGCATTATCCTTTTAGGATTAGTTTCCTTAATAATTCTAATTAGAAACCAATTATTTAATTCATAATTTGATTAAAATAGAATATCTATTTATTTTAGATATTGAAAAGGATGGTCTAAAAGTAACTAGATATTTCTTTTTCAATATTTTTAAATCAATAAATATTCTACCAGTGGTTACCCAAAAATAAAAGGGTTGAGGCTTCCTCCTACTTTTAAATTTCTAAGGACAATTTGTTTGATTAACGTCAAAGGCTTGGCCTTCGTTCTTTAAATCAAGGAACGTCCTTATTATTTTTAATAATAATTTGACTAACTTTTCACTTTTAACCTTTTTATTTAGGGTTTAATAATTATTAACTTTCTAATTTTTTAAGGAATAACAATATTTCGTTTTTGGATTAAAACATAAGAAATAATTATCTTAATTCTGATTAGGGGTTAGTTTCTTCTTTAATTAGACATAAAATATTGTGCATCTCTCAAAAAAAATTAATTAGGTTAAAATGTTTTATATTAGGGAATAAAAGGATCATTAATTAAATAAATATGAATTTTTAAATTTTCAATATAGGGACAAATTCATAATTCAATGTACCAATTTTGGACCCTGTGGGGTGCTAATCCTCCCTTAAGTGTAATTGACTTTCGAACCCATAATCTCTAAAAATGCAGACCAAATCACGTCTTTTTAAAGTTTTATTTTAAAATTCTTTAAAAGGGGGTATCTTGGGTTTTCGACCTACCTAATCCCAAAGGTTGATGGCGACTCCTCGTTTCTAATCTTTTCTAAAAATTATGATTCTATTTTTGATGTCTAAATTCACTCTATATACGCTTCGAAAAAATTTATCATTACATATCATAATCTCCAAACCCGATAAACTTTTTCTCACCAACTTTTCAAATGAATACAATTTGGTCCATTTTGATATTAATTCTAAGTTAACATTTTACAATTGTTTCAATTTGATCCCTATGTTGTTTAATTTATTTAAATTTCTATATGTAATTTCATGTTATTCAATTTATCCCTTAAAATTATATTTTATTGAAACTGTCGCATAATTATTGATATTTTTGTAATTTATTCCAAATATTATAAATCACATCATAAATTTCATTTCAAACCATATAAATTATATCATATTCTCCAAACCTTATAAACTTTTGTTCACCAACTTTATAAATGAATGCAATTTAGTCCATTTTTATATTTTAACTTTACATTTTACAACTATTTCAATTTGATCACTGCGTTGTAACTCTTCGAATCCTGGGTTAGTAGTTTGAGTTAACCCGGAAGGGTTATGGATAAAATCGCTAGCCTTGTAGGAAGCTTGGGCTAAGTTGGGCTTGTTTTAGGTTGGACTAGATCCCATTTAGCCATAAACAGGGGCATTTTTGAGTTGAGAATTAAGGAGAAAGGATCAAGGAAGTAAATTACCCATTCATTATCTCTATGGTTGATTTACATTCAAATTTTGGTGTTGTCATCAAGGAAAAGGGAAAAGGCTGAACTCTTTTCTCATATCTCATTTTTCTTCACAAAGTTGTCTTCTTCCTTCTTTCAAATCTCATATTCTCTCTTGTGACTTGGGAAAATGTGATAGCTTTGAATCCCTTACATTCCTATTCCAAAATTGTAAGGTAAGTGGTGAAATCCTCGCCTCTTAAGCTTCAATTCAATCCTTTCCCCTCAAGTTTTGGTTGTGGGAGCCATAGACAAGGTTTAGAGAGATTTTAGATACCTTGATGAAACCAGCACCTTTTAGAGTGGTATTTGACTTCCTTAACTACTTTTTGAGTTTCTAAGAAGGCTAGTAACTCATTTATTATTCTTTGGTTAGTGAAAAAGGTGGAAGAAATCTCCAAGGGAAAGGGCAAAAAGAAGCTTATTATTGGGTGTGCTTGGAGTATTTTCATGCAGATTAGGAGTAAGGTAATGCTCATCTAACTCCCATGTATCGTTTATAGATCGTTCCATGTAGTTGCTAAGCTAGTATGAATGCATAGAGCGTATAAGTGAATTTTTTATTGAATATGGTTTCGTTGAAATTGATGTTAGTAAAACATGAAAATAACTGATATTGGCCCCTTTCAATTCATATAATATACAAATAATTGTTTATGGGCCTTAAAGGGAATTAAGGATTGAGTTGGGTGGTAAATTCATGCAAAAACAAAGTATTTATGGTTTTGGGTATCGATACTGGATGAACAGTATTGATACTATTTCTCAAACGGTCAAAACCATTGATTAAGTAGTATTGATACTCTATTAATAGAGTATCAATATTGTTCTTCATGTATCGATATCAGGGACTCAGGTATCGGTACCATCGTTAAGTTGCAAATTCTAATAGCCACTTTCATGCTCCTCTACATTGCCTGGCAGGTTCTTTTCATCCATACATCACTTGATGTAAATTTGACATGCATGCATGGCGAAATCATGAAATTGTCGCATAGTCCTAACAAGTTCCTCGATTAATATAATAATCACCCTAGAAATCATTTGTAATCATGATGATTCCTCGATTACTATAAAAATACCATATATCATGAAATTATTTCTAGTGTACCTTATTCAAGTAATTTTATTTATTAATCAACTAATCCGAATCAGGTACTACAGAGCCAATGACAACCCTCCCAACCTAATTTACTTTATTCGTAAATGTCAGGATTCAAACTCTTTACCTTTCTTAAGAAATCTAATGCCTCGTCCCACTTTTCACAACCTTAATAATTAAAAAATTATTATAAATTATAAATTAATTTAAGTAATTTAGGGACCAAACTGTAAGTTTTCAAAAATTGTAGTTTAATTTAGAAACTATGGGAAGTTCAGGGATATAACCCTAAATTTACCCTTTTCTATCGATAGAGAAAAGAAATAAAGAATGGAGTTAGTGGTCATTGGGGTTTGAACCCCTGTCCCCATAATCGTTTAGACTAGAAATTATTCTTGATATTTTATTATGAAAATTGACAACTATCGTTTTGATGTCAAAATAAATTCATTCTTCTCAAATAATAAATAAAGGAAATACGTAGTAAAGAGAAGTAAGGGTCGATCCATAGGGACTTAGAAAAATTCCAAATTTCTGTTTGAATTGTTTTAACCAGGCAAAAAGTAGTAGGGTTTTGGTAAAATGCGATTAAGTAACAAAAGAAATTAAAATAAGGCAATTTTAAGTGAAAATAAGAAAATAAAGAACGTAACATTGAAAATTGAATATGGTAAAAATAGTCTCAAGCCTCACTTTGACTCAATTTCCTTTAAATCATTGAATTAGATTTTCCCTTCAGGGTTTACGTCGGTTACTTTGTCTACAAGGGCAATACCCGTGACTCTATTTTGTATACCGAATACCCAAGGCAATCTTTGATTCCGGCTTCGGAAACTGATCTAATCAACATCAATTGTTGTAGATCAATTATCGTTTAAATTCGTGAAGACCGACTCGGATTGTTGCATCAATAACCACTACTTCCGATCTCAATTCCCTCTTGGCAAGGCTATCTTGCCAAGTGTGTTCCCAGGAAGTCGAACGTGCTTTCAATATGACGATCCTTCCTCCCACACATTTAATCGCAATAACCTGTTGACCAAAGTCAATATTTGATTTTGAAAACTATTTTTTATTTTGAAAAATAAGCGCAGAGATTGAGAGAGATATTCCGAAGTTATTAAGGGACTGTTTTAATTCTCCCGTTGGAATTGAGTCATCGCTTCAGCTCTTGACTTATTAGAAAATTAGCTAAGCATGACAAAAGTCAAACTTAGCATATTTAAAAACAAAGCTTAAAAATAAAAGGAAAAACTAAAAACTTAAAAACTAAAATAAATGAGAGAACTTTTATAAAACTAGAAATGAGAATAAGATTGTAACTAGGTTATGTGTTTAGGCTTACCCCAAGAGGGTGTTTATAGCCTCAAAAAACCTAGAGATAAAAAAATAAATTAAAACGAAATAATCCTAAAGATAATTGTTTTTTCTAAATTCAAACTTTAAATAAGTCTCCTAATGCAACTCTGCCTGTCGTCCATCTTCCAGAAGATGCGCTGACTAGATCTTTTAGAAACTGTTGCTAATTGAACCTTCTAGAAACTGACACATCAGACCGTGTCATGCCCAGAGTCGTGCCCATGTCTCTATCGTGACCAAATAAAAAAAATACAGAATGTGCCGTTTTACCACTAAGTCTGGAAAGTAAGACCTTGTACGAAAACAAGCACAACATAACCAAATCATCAGCAATAAATCCATAAGATAGAAGAATTAATGAGAAAATACTACCGATTTTGAACACTCATCAAAATCTCCCTCACTTATCTCATGCTTGTCCTCAAGTATGATATAATCAAACCGGTCAAAAATTTTATTTATCGTTCTTTGTCAAGTTTCACATTCAAGGAAGCAAGGTAGAGACCACAAGAATTATTCATGTCAAGACATCAAATCAATTAATATCACCAATTAGAACAAGTTAAATGAATTTGTAAAATCCATTCATTCATCAATCTCAATGCTTATAACCCAACACCTTACAAGGATTCACTCAAATCACTCAATGTGTTGGGGTATAGAAACACTCAATGTCAAAACCGACATGATATTACCATAGGTCTGCAAGTAAATCAAATCTCCACTACTAATAAGAACAAGATACATAATTCAAAGGGTCTTTGATTAGTTGTAACGGGGCTTAGGTCAAGGTGGGGAAAAGGCTAAATAATATGGCTAAAAATTCAAGGCAAAGAACTAACAAATAATAAGTTCAACTCCATCAAAACATTAAGCACATCAGGATATAAAGACAAACTATCAAACAACAACTTTCCTTTTGAAATGAATTTGATCTTCTTCTTTTTCACATTTTTGTTGTTGTTTTATTTTTTTCTCACGTCTTTTCTCTTTTTCTTTTTTTTCGAACAACTTCTTCTCTTTCTTTTTTTTCTTATTCTTTTTTTCATGGAGCATACATCGGTTAAACAATTCACTTACCCTAAAAGGGTATAAAAGAGGGATAAAAATAAAAAGCCTCAGGTTTATAAACGTGGTGAAAACAAAAAAATAGGAATAGGCTCAAAAGTGGTTAACTAGGGGAAAATGCATGGGTAGTCAATTTTAGTGGGGTAAACAAAATTGTTAATCCTAAAGTACCCAAATTATTTTTAAGCATCATGTTCATGTGTAATCTCGATAGTATTTTAAATACAGGTTCTAGAATACCAATGTCAAATTTAACACACTCAATCCAACAAAATAAGAGCAAAATGATATGCTCGTAAAGGCTCAAATCTCACCAAATTGTTTTCATGCATTGAGCTAAGCATATTTCAACAAAATCATGGAGTATCACAAGAAATCTAACTTGATCACAAATCATGCTATTCGCTATCTAGAATATCATAACCTAAACAATTATGTGTTCCCAAACAATCATGTCATACCAAAAATATTCAACAAGACAAAGAAATTCAATGAAATTTCCGCAAATCCAATCAACAGTACTAGCATCAAAACATAAAAATAAGCAAAGGGAAATTCAACATACACACTACTCCCCCTCACTTAAAGCATTTTTCCTCAAAACGTAAAATTAAAGTAGTAAAGAAGGAATAGAGTACTCCTCGGATTTAATGTCGACCACGGCCACGGTCGTTGTGGGAGGTGGTAGGATGAATATATAAAAGAATTTCTATAATGTTCGTCTCAATGGAGTAGAGACGATTATGGACTCCATCCATTTGAGTTTACATGTCCAGGTGAGGTACTGCAGATGGTGGTTGTGGCGTATTACGATGAAAAATACTTGTTTGCTGCGAGGAGTGAGGACACCAGGTAGAACAAAGTATGGTGCGCTCGGGGTTCCAGCAAGTAAGCCCATCGAGTCCAAGCATCGTTCATCCAAAGCATCTGTAGAAAAAACATAAGTAAACCTTATTATGTCAAAATTAACGATGCGAGAGGCTAAATGAGTAATGTAAGAGCCAAGGATAAGTGGGAAATTGGATCAAATAACGATCCCAAAGGCCCGAGCAAACCAAAATATCAAGTTCACCCACTGGCCGGCTAACATGCACCATAAAAAGAAAAGTTCAACTCGGCTCAAAGAGGAAGATGAGTCATTTCGGCCGGAATAATTGTAGGTGAGAAAATGATGTATGTAGCGCAAGGCCAGGTCGTGGATAATATGAGCTAAGTCGAGTGAGTGTTGAACGTATGGCCAGCTAAGCCGGTAAGTGTCTCGTAGGCCGTATCAGCATTGAAGTCTTGCGGAATCTCAAGCAAAGCAGTCAGATACGTAGGATTCATGACATCAGTCACGAACCCATAGCAAGATTAAATTCAGAAATAGACACTGAAATATAGTGTCTGAATAATCTAAATGTAACGACATTGGGCGAATTAACATTAATAAGGCGATTCGGCGATAAATTAAAAGTGGCGTAAAATTCAAAGACAAGTTCATAAAACGTGCCACAATTAATCATCAGATATAAAGTCCAACCAATGGCAGCAAAATAAGTATGGACAAATTAACGTAAATGAAAGGTTTCTAAAGTTCGAGTCCGAATATATTTACCTACACGAAACAAACGATGTCTTACCAACTTAAAACGTACCGATTCCTCATCCGAGAACTGTAAGTAACCGTGTAGAGTTTCTTCGGTAGGGACATCATACGACCGACCTCATCAGTTACGCTCAGGATTCTTGTGGCAGGCAGTAGATTTTGAGGAGCAGGGACATCACCCAGGCTAGAGGAACGGGCTGGCGAAGCATGCTGTCTGGGTTATTTCCGAGAGCTTGATGTCGGAGGAGAAGGGTCTGGGGGTGGAAAATCGGTGTTGAAATCCTATGTAAAACCATAAATCAGATGGTACATTAGCATAGGTTGAACCGAAACAGGAGTAGAGTTTACCTCTGGAGCGTTGTCTGATGCCACTGAATGCATATAACAGGATGGAAAGCTTGTCGGTGGAAAGCTTGTCGGTCACGAATGATATGATATCATTCCTACAGTCAGCATTGACTGGATCGATAGAGATAGGGAGTGAGACAGTGACGAATGACTAGAGGTGCTCGGCCCAGGGCGTAAGGAGGAAATCGGTGCAAACGCCGAGTGATACAGCGAAGATGGAGCACATAGTGCGTGGCCCTGGCCTCGCGTCGGGCAAACAGGGGGTGGCGGTGGAATGAAGTCAGAGTCACTTGGTATGGGGACAAACGTGGCGTATTGAGGCGGTGACGTCCGCTAAGACGGAGGGAGAAAGAGCAGCGGTGTCACCCGATTAGTTTCTTGTGCGCACTATTGTGGAGTAGAAAGGAGCGGACAGTTTGAAACATATTAGCACAAGCGGAGTAATTCAGTAAGGCCATCGACGGTGATGAGAGGAAGAGACGATGTATGTGTTTTGGGAGAGATAATCGGTTTGGAGAAGAAGAGAGGAGGTTGGGTAATTTGTTTCTGCCTTGCGTGGGGGGGTATTGGAGTTTGAGTGAAATTGTTTTTTATTATAATAAGGGGAGTTAAAATTAAAATGGGAAGTCATAGAGATAGGGGAGTTAAAATTAAAATGGGAAGTAATAGAGATAGGGATGGGGGTGAGGTCTACGGTCAAAGTAAAAGAACGAAATAGGGTAGTGGGGGCGGCAAAATGTTAACAAAAAGGGGAGAAATTTTCATGTGGGTTTTGCTAACATGCGTCGACCTTTAAAGGGTTACGTTAACGTGCGTCATTTAATGAAACAATGCGTACGAGTTTTTTCCTTATTCCTTTGTTCTCTGTTATTTATACTACTTTTAGGGTTCTGAAATTGGCATTGTTCGAATGATAATTTCGCAAATATCCATCGTTAAAGTTTGATTAAAAACATTTGGTTCCTGCAAAATAATAATAAAAATTAAATGAAACTTGCTCAATCGAAATAAAAATAAAGAGAATTAAAAATAAACAATGGGTTACCTCTCATAAAGCATTGTTGTTTAACGTCGTTAGCTGATAACCTGATTTAGACTACAGGTTCTTCTAAGTCGAGATCTTCAATTAAGCAAGCCTGGCTATTCACATAATACGGTTTTACTATGTGTCCATTGACTTTAAATTGAGTACCTGAATCATCTTCAAGTTCGACTGTGCCATGCAAAAAAATTTCAGTTACCGTATAAGGTCCACTCCATTTTGATCGAAGTTTACCTGCAAAAAGTTTTAACTTTGAATTAAAAAGAAGAACTTTTTGTCTGATAGAAAAAGATTTAAAAGTAATTTTTGATCATGGAATTCTTTTATTTTAGTTTGTCTTTATATATCCCGGCATTGTCGTAAGCATCTCTCCGGATTTCTTAAGTTCCTGTTATGTAACTTTCATGTTTTGCCAACCGCTTCTAATTCCATATTGCATTGCTTTACATCCCAATATACCTTGTGTTCTAGCTAGACTAGCAAATTACATGGCTTATCGAATAAAAGGCGATATGGGACATGACGATAGGCCCTTTATATGCAGTTCAATAAGCTCATAAAGCATCAATCAATTTCAAGCTCCAATCATTGCGATTTTGCTTGACTATTTTTTCAAGAATTGTCTTTACTTCACGGTTTGATATTTCTGCTTGTCCGTTCATTTGATGATTATAAGCCGTGGAAATCCGATGCTTTACTCCATGCTTTTTCATAAGTGCATCAATACCGATTAATGAAGTATGCATTGTGGTCGCTTATTATCTCTCTCGGTGTGCCAAACCTGGAAAAAATACAATTCTTTAGAAATTGAACATAGTTTTGGCATCGTTGTTTCGAGTGGCTTTAGCTTCTACCCACTTTGAAATATAGTCAACCGCAAGAATTATATAACAATTGCCAAAGAAAGAAACAAAAGGATGCATATAGTCAAGTCCCCAAACATCAAATATTTCGCATATATGAATAGGATTAAGAGGCATTTCATTTCTTCAAGTCAAATTACCTGCACGTTGGTAATTATAGAGGATTTACAAACAAGTAATCATCACGAAAAATATTAGGCCAAAAGAAACCACATTCCAAAATTTTATGAGCAATCCGCTTTGGTCTGAAATGTCCACCACATCAATAAAATAATAGAAATTTAAAATTAAGTTTACCTCGCTTTCAGCAACGTATCGTTGAATTAACTATGGTAATTTACTTCAGCTCTAGTAAGATCAGATGGTAATTTACCTGTGGCTAAGTAATTAACTATATTTGCGAACCAAGGAATTGACTTCTGCGCCATCATCAAGCTTTCCTCCAGGAATTCCTCATGAACGCGAGGATCAACTGTAATGATTGGAAGTCGTCTTAAGTGATAAGCCACCAAATTCTCACATCCTTTCTTATCCTTGATTTCCAAATCAAATTCTTGGAGGAGTAAGATCCAATGGATTAGTCGTGGTTTTGCCTCTTTTTTGCTAAGAAAGTACTTCAAGGATGCATGATCAGAGAAAACAACAACTTTAGTGCCAAGAAGATATGATCTAAACTTATCTAATGCAAAAATGATAGAAAATAATTCTATTTCGGTTGTTGAATAATTCCGTTGTGCGGAATCTAAGATATGTAACCCATAGGCAATCATGTGAGGCTCTTTCTCAATCTTTTGTCTGAGTATGACTCCAACACTTCCATCCGAAGCATCACACATGACTTCGAAGGGAAAGTCCCAATTTGGTGGTTTGACTATGAGTGTCAAAACCAACTTTTCCTTTAAAACGACAAATTATTCTCTGTATTGTTGGTCAAAATTAAAGGTTTTATCCTTATGTAACAACTCGCATAATGGTTGCACCACCTTGGAAAAATCCTTAATGAATCTGCGATAAAAACCTGTATGACCAAGGAAAAAATGAATTTTCCTAACCGTAGTGGGGTAAGGTAGTGAACGTATTATATCAGTTTTTGCTTTTTCTACCACAATTCATTTAGAAGAAACAATATGACTAGAATTAAACATTTATCAACCATAAAATGACACTTTTCATAATTCAAAACAAGGTTAAATTCTAGGCACCGACGTAATATATTTGTAAAGTTTAATAGACACTCATTTAATGAATTACCATAAACACTAAAGTTATCCATAAAATATTTAATACCTTTCTCAATATAATTAGAAAAAAATACAAATCATACACCTTTGAAATGTGGCAGGTGCATTGCAAAGTCTAAAAGGCATCTGTCGGCAAGCGAAAGTGCCAAAGAGGCATCTGAATGTTGTCTTTTCTTGATATTCAGGTGCTACTGGAATTTGGAAGAAACCTGAAAATCCATCAAGACAACAATAGTGAGTTTTACCGTCTAATCTTTCTATCATTTGATCTATGAATGGGAGAGGAAAATGGTCTTTTTGGGTTAATTAATTCAACTTCGTGTAATCGATGCAGACTCTCCATCCATTCTAAACTCGTGTTGGTACAAATTCTCCCTCAGAATTTTCGATCACATTAACTCTTGTTTTTTTAGGAACTACATGTATGTACTTACCCATTTATTATCCGAAATTAGATATATAATATATGTATCAAGGAGTTTTGTATCTCCTTTTTTACCACTTCCATCATGGTGGATTTAGCCAGCGTTAGCCTTCATGTGTCATTTTGTGCCTTCTTCGATTTTAATTTTGTGAATGCATGTGGATAGACTCAACCCTTTTATATCGGAGATGGTCTATCCTGTAGCCTCCTTTTGTGTGCGTAAAACCGTTATTAAATCTTATTCTTCCTCCTCAGACAATCATTTCGATATGATTACTGGCAATGTGTTATTTGCCTCGAGGAAGGTGTACTTCAAATGATCCGACAACGATTTCAGTTCAACTTTAGGTGCCTGCAAAATGGAGGGCAAAACTTTAAACTTAGTGGAAATCAAATTTAATTCGGCATAATCAGAATATATGTTCTCATCATGATCTTTTAGCTCCCTGCATAGATCAAAGGAAATTTTTAAAAATTCACCAGCCAAACGATCAATTATATCAACAGAATTTATACTTTCCATTTTGTTAAGATATCTTATTGCCTTATACACATCAAACTTAACAATCTCACCATCAAATTCCATGGTTAAAATTCTGCTCTGTATGTCAATATTTGTGTGTGCAGTACTTAGGAAAGGACGTCCCAATAAGATATCGGAGGATGTTCTTGTGCGATCATTCTCCATGTCAATTATATAAAAATTAGTGGGAAATATTAAGTCGTTTACCTCCACTAGTACATTCTTTAAGACTCCTTCCAGATAGATCGCCGATCTGTCGGCAAGCTAAATTGAGATCTTTGTATCCTTCAAAGGCTCGTTAGTAATCATTTTGTAAACATATAGAGGCAATACATTAATAGAGGCACCAAGGTCACACATGGCTCATTTTATCCCAACTTTACCAATTTTACAGGGTATTACAAAGATACCTTGGTCTTTCAGCTTCGCTGGTAACTTTTATTGGAAGACAGTTGAGACATGTTCTCCCAAATCCACCTTCTCAACCCCAGTAAGCTTCCTCTTTATCGTACAAATATCTTTTAGAAACTGACATATCTTGGAACCTTTCGGATAACCTCAAGGAGAGGTATGTTGATTTCCACCTTCTGAAATACATCTAGTATTTCATTTTCCTCAACTTGTTTATCTCTTTTCACTAACCTTGATGGAAAAGGTGGTGGCACATCATAGGGAGATGGTGTTAGATCCGTTTGTTCTTCTTTACTATTCCTTTGGGATCCTGAATCAACAGTCTTCTTCCCTTTTTGGACTGCATCATCTTTTGGAACAGGTGGTGTCACTACTGTACCACTCTGAAGATTGATGCAGTGACATTTTCCCTTGGGTTTACCTCGGTCTGGGATGGAAGTTTACCTTATGATTCCAAGCGGCCTACGGTTTCAGCCAGTTTGACTCATCTGCTTATCTATCTCTTGTAAATGGGGAGGTGGTCTTCTACGACTATTATAGTGGTGGAGGTGGTCTCGCTTGATAACCTTGATTCGGCCTTAAGTTTTGAGCATAACTAAAATTAGGATGATCCCTCCATCCTAGGTTGTAAGTATTGCCGTAGGGATTATAAGCTCTTTGGGGAGGTCCTGGAAAGTTTCCTACTGCATTAACTTGAGCCGATGTGTCATCTTGGATCAGTGGATAATCGTATATTGGGTGATCATGTAATGTACATATTTCACACAATCTATTTGGTTATGTCTTTCCTGCAACAAGAGAGTTGACGACTTCGGTTAATTTATCTATCTTATTTTCCAAAGAAGATGAACTTATCTCATGAACCCTTCGATGAGGTTTATTAGTTGTGCGGAACTGTTGGGAATTTGTGGCCCTTTTGGAAATTAAATCCCTAGCCTAAGTAAGAGTCATGTTCACCAAGACTCCACCGCTGGCAACATCGATTATCTTCATTTCCAAGGGAGTTAATCTTTCATAAAAGTATTGAAGGAGTGTTTGTTCAGTTAACCCATGTTGTGGGCAACTAGCGCATAAATTTTTAAACCTCTCCAGTAGTCATAGAGTGACTCTCCATCAAGCTGCTTGATTCTAAGTATTCTCCTTCGTAACTCATTTACTTTCACCGTAAGGAAAAACCTGTCAAGAAAAAGATGAGTCATTTGAGCCCATGTAGTAATAGAATTTGGGGGTAGATAAAATAACCACTCCTTAGCCAAATTGGCTAAGGAAAAAGGAAAAGGTCTAAGTTTGGTTTGATCCTCAGTTACTCCATGTGGTCTCACACTAGACCAGACCATGTGAAATTTCGTGAGATATTTATATGGATTCTCGTTTGGCAATCTGCGGAATGTAGGGAGAAGATGAATAAGGAAAGTTTTTAAATGGTATGGAGTTTCACCTTGGGGAAAATCAATGTACAAAGGCTATTGTTCAGTAAGTGTTGCGGCTAACTCTCTGAAAGTAAGATCAGCCATCGGGAATTGGTTCTGTATTAACGGATTCACCTGAATTTGATTCTGATTCTGGATTTGATTATTATCTCCTTCTTTCCCGAAGCGTCAGTGCGTGAAGTCTCCTAGCTCTGGCTTCGATTTTCACTCCATTAATGCGCCCGAATTTGTCCTGGTCATAAATCAAAAACAAACAAAAATTAGTAACTTTGGCAAAGTTCCCCAGCAACGACACCAATTTGACAACTGTCGTTTTGATGTCAAAATAAATTCCTTTTTCTCAATTAATAAATAAAGGAAATACGGAGTAAAGAGAAGTAAGGGTCGATCTATAGGGACTTAGAAAAATTCTAAATTTCTATCTAAATAGTTTTAACCAGGCGAAAAGTAGTGGGGGTTTTGGTAAAATTCGATTAAGTAAAAAAAGAAATTAAAATAAGGAAATTTTAAGTGAAAATAAGAAAATAAAGAATGTAACTTTGAAAATTGAATATGATGAAAATAGCTTCAAGCCTCGCTTTGACTCAATTTCCTTTAGATCATCGAATTAGATTTTCCCTTCAGGATTCACGTCGGTTACTTTGTCTACAAGGGCAATCCCCGTGACTCTATTTTGTATACCGAATACCCAAGGCAATCTTTGATTCCGGCTTCGAAAATTGATCTAATCAACATCAATTATCGTAGATCAATCACCGTTTAAGTTCGTGAAGACCGACTCAGATTGTTGCTTCAATAAACACTACTTCCAATCTCAATTCCCTCTTGGCAATGCTATCTTACCAAGTGTGTTCCCAGGAAGTCGAATGTGCTTCAATAAGCCGATACTTCCTCCCACACATATAATCGCAACAACCTCTTGACCAAATTCAATCTTTGATTTTGAAAACTGTTTTGATTTTGAAAAATAAACGCAAAGATTGAGAGAGATATTCCGAAGTTATTAAAGGCCTATTTCAATTCTCCTGTTGGAATTGACTCATCGCTTCAACTCTCAGCTTATGAGAAAATTAGCTAAGCATGAAGAAAGTCATACTTAGCATATTTAAGAAAACTTAAAAATAAAAGGAAATATCGAAAACTTGAAAATAAAATAAAGGAGAGAACTTTTATAAAACTAGAAATGAGAAGAATATTGTAATTTGAGTTATGTGTTTAGGCTTACCCCAAGAGGGTATTTATAGCCTCTAAAACCCTAGATATCAACAAAGAAACTAAAATGAAATAATCCTAATGATAATTTTTTTTTCTAAATTCAAACTTTAAATAAGTCTCCTAATACAAGTCTTCCCGTCGTCCATCTTCTAGAAGGCGCGCTGACTAGATCTTCTAGAAACTACTGCTGACTCGACCTTCTAGAAGCTGTTGCTGACTCGACCTTCTAAAAACTGCCACGTCAGATCGTGTCATGCCAGAGTTGTGCCCATGTCTCTAGCCGTGACCAAATAATAAAAAAATGTATAATGCGCCCGGTTTACCACTAAGTATGGAAAGTAAGACCCTGCACGAAAACAAGCATAACATAACCAAATCAGCAGTAATAAATCCATGAGATCGAAGAATTAATGAGCAAATACTACCGATTCTGAACACTCATCAAAAATATCATTTAAGGCTTAAAGCCCGTGTGATATACCAAAAAATCCCCAATTACAAAACCCAAAATCCCTAGCCGCTCCTCTGTCATCTTCCAGATTCTTCATCATTTGACCACCGTTCAGCCTTTCACCAACCTTATTTGAATCACCGTTGACCGGTGACCAAAACCAGAGCCTCCCCGCACCGAACAATGTTGCCATTCACTACAAATTACTGATTGATCGTGTGATGAAAAACCCACTCGACGCCATGCCCTTGATTTCAGTCGATCAAGGCATCGACTTGCCTCACCGCCACCATATCTAGACTCGCCATCATCGTGCGCTCGAAACCCGACTGGAGTCATCACACCTCCATTGCTCTTTCGTTGTCACTCGCCGATCATCGTTGGAAAATTTTGTACGTTTTAAAATTTCATAATCCATCTTGTTTTGTCAAAAAATAACACATGCATGATACCCCATGCGCGTGGGCGTCGTCTGTCAACCGGGGGCTCTGCTGACTGCTTGAACTTGTTTGAAATGGTTAGACTGGCCTGACCCGATTGGGTCAGACTAGACCAAGTTGTTTGAGCCAAGCAGACCTGATCCGAGCTGAGTCATTGACCATTGATTGGTCATTGACCACCGTTGATTGGTCATTGATCGTCGTTGATCAGCTATTGATATTTTTAGGGAACATCTATCCTGATGTTTTTTAATGTCTTAAGTCTATTTTCGAGGTCCGTTTTGCCAAATTCAAACCCGTTAAGCCATTTTTCACTGATTAACCTCCTGATTTAATCTGTTTTTCACAATTAATCTTTGTTTCTGATGTAATTTATATTGATATGTATCTGAGATATTATTGGACGTTAGATTTAAGTTTGAGAGCGATCAAATAGAGTTTGAATGCTTGATCTGTGTAGCTCAAAAATTGATATAATACTTTACTACCCTATGCATGCATTACGGTACAAGTTGGTATGGATAAATTCATGGATGATTATGTTTGGTCTCCTCTGTATAGTTCTTTATTTCTAAAATTGATTAGAATACGGTAAAAAAGTAAGTAACTGAATAAAACTCTGATGCTCGTATAAGAAATTAGAAGATTTATTACGAACAATTTCAAGTTTCGTGATTAACCAATTAAGCGTTTAACCTCATAACCCTTAAAATTTGATTACTCTTGTTAAAAATTAAGACACCAAAAATACATACGTGAGAAATTAAGGAATTACCCTTGAGAGGTAAAAATAGCTCAGATTTACCCTAATTTAGAAAGTACAATGAAAATTTGAATGTAATTCGATAAATTATTGATTTAATTGTTAAGTTCCTATTTTGTTTGAAAGATCTCTGATAAACAATTTGTAACATCTGAGAAGGCAATAGACCCAGAATTTCTGATTTATGAGCATTCACCCGAAGACTAACTTATCGAAAGTACTCTCATTGTCAGAATTGTTGAAATGACTGAAATAAATGATAAGTTTGAATTAAATGGAACGACTAGTCGAAAGGAAATGATTGAAATACCCTTTAACTACGAAATGATTGAAATACCCTTTAACTACGAAATAACTAAAATACCCCTAAAGTATGAAATAACCTAAAATACCCCCAAGCTCTGGAATGATTGAATACCCTTAAACTCTAAAATGAATAAATTACCTCGAATACTAGAATAACCTAAATACCCTCATAACTTAGATTAAGCAAATGCATTTGGATGGCTTATGAAGATATCGGTGAAACTTTAAATACTATAATGCATGTAAGGTTTTTTAGAGTACGACCTAAGTAGGTCAATCATCCCTAATTCTTTTACCATACGGGAAGTAAATAAATACTACTTAAATACTTGTTTATCTCCTCATTATTCATCCAAAGATGGTTTTGAAGGTGATCAATTCAATTATGCAGTGCAACTAATTTTAAGAAATTAGTATTCGTGATGTTTCTATACCTACATAATTGATAAGTGTCGCCTTTGCTGGGAATTGTACAGTTTGTTTGGAATTGAAAACCTGTTAAGATGCTTGAAATCTAGAATTCCGTAAATTGTTGCAGACCCTTACTAAATTGATTTATCAAATTTATCAAGGATTAGATGACTAATATGCCCATATAAGCCTGATCTATAGAACTACCTTAGGAATGTTTGAGTCCTAAATAATTCTTGATGCAATAATTCCTAAATAAGTTGTTGACATGTCTAAACTTGATAAATCACATCCTGAATAATTGATGAATCTGTTAGCTATCAAACTCCCTTTTCTATAGGGATCTTGTTTATGAATTCAATTAGTTTGCAGAAGTCTCGTGTTTTCCCTGCTTGATAAATTACCAAGTACCTTCAAAAAATAATTGGATCCTCTAATGTGTTCCCTATGTGCTTTATGCTTATTTTATCTATCCTAAAATGTGATTTATCGAAGTTATTGATTTACTGTTTATGAATTATGGCTACATGATATGTGTTATCTGGTTAACTATTTCCACTAGAAAATATAATCGTTCCTGATTTATGAATTAGGAACTTTGGCTACTGTTTATTGTATGAATCAATTATTTGGATACTGTCTATATAGGATTCTGAAGTATGGAGGTTCAACTCTGATCAAGTTGGTGATTTCTTACGGACCTAAGGTGACCTTGGGTAGGCTCTGAAGCCCTAAGGTATTTCCTTAGGTGGGTTCTTAGGACCCCATGGTACACACTTAGGAAGGCTCTCAGGCCACAAGATAATCCCTTAGTTTGGATCATACGCCCAATGGGCCTAGGGTAAGTCCTTATGAATGCAATTTTGGGGAACAACAAATTGGTGATCTATTGAAGGGTATTATTGTGGTTTTAAAAATATGTTTTAAACTACTAATATTTTTAAAGAATCTGTGCACATTTCTCTATTTCTTGGAATACACTAGACTCCCCATTTCAATCTATTGAATATGTCTCTATGAATACTTCCTTCTTACCATAAATTCTTTATTGTAAGTAAAGGCTTAGCTAACGGAATCTGAAATCACCGATAGAATCTAAAAATGTATGTCCCTCTAAGGAAATCTATGATTTATCATATACTTGATGGCTTATTACATTCATCTGGTAGTTCTGTATTACTGAGTTTTCCAAAGCCCACTTTGTTACTTACCATTTCAAGTTAAAGAGTTTGATCATTTGCTTTTATCGACATTAATAAAGGAGTTCTATCGGTGTTGCTTGTGTAGTACAGTGCATGTAATGAGGGGCATATAGTTTGTATTTTGTTTTATATTTGAGTCTGAAACTTGTTTTATTATTGGATATTGTTGAATTGTATTTTTAATATATAAATGATTTTTTAAACTTTTATTTTGCCTATAAATTATTTTACAGTTTTAAATAGATTAAGAAAAATTTTAAATTTTCTAAGATTATCAGTTTGGATTGCTCCAGTGACCCTAATATGACACCCAAATTAGATCACCAATATCGATCTAAGGGGGTTGCATTTAGTGGTATCAGAGCTTATGTTGAGTCGATCCTTCTGGGTAGATCAGTTGATTGATTGGCATATGATGTCTGGTTTGCACATGCACCTAGACTATGATCATACTCTTTTGAGCCAAAACTCTGATGTCAAGTAAGCATTTTGTAATAAATATACCTAAGTATCTTATCTGTTATGACTCAATTTGTGCAAAAGGGAATAATTTCAGTATTCCTCCCAATCTTGGAAGTTACCCCATGAGTAATGTGGGAGATTATTTGTTCAAGAATTTTGACCAACTCCTGACCTAAATTTGAGTTGTTATCCCCCAAAACATTATGTGATGATAAACTAGTATCTAAACTTTATAGGTGATGTTCCGATATTAATAAAAGCTACCCAAGTGGATTGAAGAGCATGATTCTGATCCAAGCTATGTAAGGTGTTCTCCCCCCTAAAGTTCTACACTGATGTACTGAATTGAAGAGTTTTTGGAATCTTTCTTACTCCAATTTTATGACTTTAAAACCCATTAAGTGATGAGATTTGTACTTTAATGATTTGACTTGTATGAGATTAAAGTAAATGTTTGAATACTTGGTAAATGTGAAGATCTCAAGATGATGTTGCTCGTATAAAATAAAACAATTATGTCTACATGTTGTACTGAAAGTAAGCAAGTGTTATTCTGATTAAGGATTGATAATTAAGGTATGTTTGGTTCTATGAGGAGAATTATGTTTAAATTCTGGAATTTTGAAAAAGAAGAAATATGTGCATAATTAGCTAGTTAAGGTTTAGTAAAATGAATAATAACCCTTTAAAAATATACCTTAGAGATTGAAGAATTGGTTAAAGCTCATTTCCCACATTTTCATAACTTGAGTAAATTTCGAGGATGAAATTTCTTTTAAGGAGGGGAGAATTGTCACAACCTTAATAATTAAAAAATTATTATAAATTATAAAATTAATTTAATTAATTTAGGAACCAAACTGCAAGTTTTTGAAAATTACATATTGATTTCGAAATTGTGGGGAATTTTGGGACTTAACCTAAATTTACTCTTTTTCTATCGACAGAGAAAAGAAATAAAAAAAATGGAGTTAGTGGCCAGCGAGGTTCGAACCCCAGTCCCACGGGTAAAGTCACCCATGCCCTAACTTTTTAGACTACGTATTGTTCTTGATATTTTATTATGAAAATATCATTTAATACTTAGAGCCCGGGTGATATACCAAAAAATCCCCAATTCCCAAACCTCGAAATCCCTAGCAGCTCCCCCGTCATCTCCCCGATTATTTATCGTCTAGCCACACTTCAGCCTGCCACCACCCTCGTTTAAATAGTCGTCGACCGATGACCAAAACTCGAGCCTCCCCGCACTGAACAATGTCGACATTCATCGCGAATCGCCGCTCGATCGTAATTGCTTGCCAATTTAATTCTATTGATATGTAATTTCACAAATTCCCGATCCAAATTCAAACCCGGTAAGCTATTTTTCACAAATTAAGCTCTCGATTCAATTCGTTTTTCATAATTACTCTCAGTTTCTGATATAAATTCTATTGATATGTATCCGAGATATTGTTGGACGTTGGATTCAAGTTTAAGAGTAATCAAATAAAGTTTGAATGATTGACTAGTGTAGCTCAAGAATCAAGGTAATACTTTACTACCTTATGCATGCATTACGGTACATGTTTTTATGGCTAAATAGATGGATGATTATGTTTGGTCTCGTCTGTATAGTTATTTATTTCTAAACTTTGTTTGAATACGGCAAAAAAGTAAGTAACTGAATAAAATTTGGATGGCTCGTATAAGAAATTATAAGATTTATTAGTAACAATTTCAAGTTTCATGATTAACCGGTGAAGCATTTAACCTCATAACCCTTAAAATTTGATTACTCTTGTTAAAAATTGAGACACCGAGAATACCTAGTTGAGAAATTATGGAATCAGCCTTAAGAGGTAAAAATAGTCGGAATTAACCCTGATTTAAAAAGTACCCTTAAAATTTATATCTAATCTGATAAATTATTGATTTAACTGTTAAGTTCCTATTTTTCTTGGAAGATCTGTGATAAACAATTTGTAACCTCTTAGAAGGCACAAGGCCAAAATTTTATGATTTGTGAGCATTCACCAAAAAACTAACTTATTGAAAGTACTCTCATTTTCAGAATTGTTCGAAATGACTGAAATAAATGACAAGTTTCAACTAAATGGAAAGATTAAACGAAAAGAAGGTACTGAAATATCCTTAAACTGTGAAATAACCAAAATACTCATAAAGTATGAAATGACCTAAAATATCCCCAAGCCATAGAATGACTGAATACCCTTAAGCTCTAGAATTAATAAATCTACCTCAAATACCAGAATGACCTAAATACCCTCATTACTTGGATTAAGAAAATTCCTTTGGATGGCTTCTGAAGATATCGGTGAAACTTTAAAATTTATAACATCCCTGAGGTTTTTTAGAGTACAACCTAAGTAGGTCAATCTTCCCTAATACTATTACCATACGGGAAGTAAATAAATACTACTTAAATACATGTTCTCTCCTCAAGATCCATCCAAAGATGGTTTTGAAGGTGATCAATTCGATTCTACAGTACAACTAGTTTTAAGAAATGAGTATTCGTGATGTTTCTCTACCTACATAATTGATAAATGTCGCCTTTGCTGGGAATTGTATAGTGTGTTTGGAATTGAAAACATGTTAAGATGCTTGAAATTGAAATATGGAATTCTGTAAATCCCTACAGAGCCTTACTAAATTGATTTATCAAATTTCTCAGGAATTAAATAACTAATATGCCCTTATAAGCCCAATTTATTAAACCACCTTAGGAATATATGAGTCCTAAATAAATCTTGATGCAAAAATTCTTAAATACCTTGTTAATATATATGAATGCAATGATCTTGATAAATCACATCCCGAATGATTGATGAATCCATTAGTTATCAAACTCTATTTTTTATAGGGTTCTCATTTTTGAATTTAATTAGTTTGCAGAAGTCTTGTATTTTCCCCGCTTGAGAAATTACCAAGTACCTCCAGAAATTAATTGGATCCTCTAGTGTGTTCCCTATGTGTTATATGCTTATTTTATCTGTCATAAAATGTGATTTACCAAAGTTATTGATTTACTGTTTATGAACTATGGCTACATGATATGTGCTATCTAGTTACCTTTTTTCACTAGAAAATATAATCGTTCCTTATTTATGAATCATGAAATCTATTGTTTACTAAATGAACCGAGTATTGGTATGCTGTATGGGTAGGATTCTAGAGTATGGAGGTTCAGCTCTGATCAAGCAGGTAATTCCTTACGGACCTAAGGTGACCTTGGGTAGGCTCTGAGGCGCCAAGGTATTTCCTTTGGTAGGCTCTTAGGTCCTAAGGTACACACTTGGGTAGGATCTCATGCCCCAAGATATTCCCTTAGGTAGGCTCTCAGTTATGGGGAACTGCATATCGGTGATCAGTTTGAGGGTATTACGTTGGTTTTAAAAATATGTTTTAAACTACTAGTGCTTTTAAAGGATCTGTGCACATTTCTCTATTTGTTGGAACATAATAAACTCCCCATTTCAATCTTTTGAATCTATCTCTCTGAATACTTCCTTCATACCATAAATTCATGTTTGTAACTGACTACTTAGCTAATGTAATCTGAAATCACCGATAGAATCTAAAAATGTTTATCCCTCTAAAGAAAGTTATGCTTTATCATATACCTGATGTCCTATTGCATTCATCTGGTAGTTCTGTATTACTAAGCTTTCCAAATCTCATTATGTTACTTACCATTTCAGGTTAAAGAGTTTGATCATGTGTTTTTATCAACATCAATAAAGGAGTTCTATCGGAGTTGCTTACGGAGTACAGTGCATGTAATTAGGGGCATTTAGTTTGAATTTTGTTTTATATTCGATTCTGAAACTTGTTTTATTACTGGATATTATTGAATTGTATTTTTAATATATAAATCATTTTCTAAACTTGTATTTTACCTATAAAGTATTTTACAATTTTAAATGGATTAACAAAAATTTCAAATTTTCCAGGATTGCCAGTCTGGGTCGCTTTGGTACCCTAATGTGACATCACTAAACCAATTGGTTGTTAGTAATTTATTTAGATATGACACATTCAAAAGATGAAATTACATATATACATATAAAATCATTCTTATTTTCTTAATTTAATAATAAAAATAATTACAAGATATTTATTTGATGAAAATAACTCATACAATACATGATATTATTTCAAAAACCATGATTTCAATGCCATTGATTAGATACTTCCAATATCGGAAACCAATTAATATAGTATAAGGAAAAGGAATTTATGAGTAAAGAACATAATGGCAGCTTGTTCTTTAACCACAGATGCAATATCATGAACTAGATAAATGAAAGTCGGGGGACAACAAACAGGAGTAGAGATCCAATCCAGAGCTATTTTTCAATCACACTTGATAATCAACCAAAATTTAGCATTAACATTTAGAGAATAATGTAAAGATAAACCAAACATGATTGCTAATAGTTAAACTAAAATGGGATGGTCCAGACCAATAGATTCTGAAAAAAAGAACCAAGCATTTTCCATAAGAGTTTCAAAAGATTCCCCCAATCTCTCTATCAGGCCTGTACTAGTCATAGCACTATTAATGTTCAATTTTAGGGTTTAGGGTTTAAGATTTTAGGTTGGGCTCCAAGAAACAGGAATGGGACTCTTGCACCCTATTGGAAATGATTTATCTACCAGCGAAGGATCAAAGACAAGATCTATAAAACCCAAATAAATTATTTATGACCAAAATGAATAAAATGAAAGTTTGGTGGCTAAAGTATAAACTTGGGAAAGTTTAGGGACTAAAATGATAGTTTTCAAACGTATATATTTTTTCTCGTAAATGAATAGTTACCTTCCATAATGAATTTTTAGTATCACTTGGATTTTTTTATACGTAAATTGTGTTAAAACCTATAAAGTGTAAGTTCAAAAAAATTTAGATAATCAAATCTAGTCAAAAATTCAAGAAATTTTGCTAGATGATAAAGCAAGGGAAAAATTAATTTTCCATGCTTTAAAATTATAATATTTAATGTGGACCATTTGATTTAAGTTGATTTCCATGTTAAATCTTAGCCATTAGATTAAAAAGAACAAGATTGTAATTTTGGAACTTTATAAGTGTAAAGTTGTAAACTACTAATTTCATGGTTTAATTTTATCTATTATATGATAAATTTGATATGTGGCATGATTAGGATAATTGGATTTTAAGGTCATAATAGTCATTTTGGACTAAAATGAATTTTTAAATTCATTTAGGTTATAAAAATCCAAAAAGGACTAAAAAATCAATCCAAGAAAATTCTTGAAATCTCTCGCTTCTGTTGTGGCCTTCATAAAACACCAAGGTAAGCTTTGAATTTGATTTTCAAGCCTTTTTTGTTGGATTTAAGACTAAGATATGAAATACAGTTTTATTCGTCATTGAATTCTCTTTCATTTGATATTGTTTCTTCATGTTTTATGCTTATAACCCTAAATTTTGAAAAGGGTGGATAAAGGGGATGATGGAATTTGAGGTTTCAAGGCTTGAAAAGTGATGATTTAGGTGTTGTGATGTTGATTTCATGCTTCAAGTGATGAAAAATCCATTAGTTTTCTTTATAGATAAATTTGGAAAAGATGAAAAGTTAAGGGGTTATTTTTTGAATTAAATTTTATGTTATATGATGATAACATTATGTTGTATGCCTTAACATGTTTATTCAAGCTTGAAAATGAGGAACAATGTTTGAATTCTAATAGTGACCAAAACGACACATTAGGAAAAGTTTAGGAATTATATTCTAAACTTGAAATTGATAAAGGATATGGTATAAAATTCAATACATGATTAAATTTTTGTTTGGAGGTTGAAATCACCTTGGATGGTAATGGATTATATTTGGCTAAAAATGTTTCTTAAGGAAAATTTTGTGGAAAAATTCAAGTGATTTATTTATGATATTTGTTATCTTTGAAGAAAAAAATCAAGGATGCTCAAATGTTTCAAGGATGTTCATAATGAGAAGAACTCATCCAAAGAGGGAGAAAAAGTTTATAATGAGAATAACTTGTTCAACCTTTCGCTCAAATCCATCACAGAATGAGGTTGATCAGCAATGTCAATAGGGTTCATAATGAAAAGAACTCATTCAAAGGAGTGAAAAGTTCATACTAACAGAACTTATAGCTCAAGAATTTTAACAATTCAGGCCAAATAAAAAATTATGCTTTAAATCTTTACTCCATTCATGTCCCATAGCAATGAGAAAGAGGGACAACTGTAATCACCATTTTTTATTTTATTATTATTTAAATGTATTTATTTTGAACTCAATCACTATTCAAATATAAAAACCAAAATATATATATTTAAACCCAAACAAAATGTACATATCAAAGACCTTTACATTAGAACCCAAACCCAATTAGCCCAAATGCTTAGGGTTAACAAAAAACCTCCAGATCGAGAAGTGAAATTTGGTATTTGATGTGCTTCCTGGAATGACACCAATATCAATGACACCTTATAGGATGGCTCCTACATAACTTTAAGAGTTGGAGGCTCAACTACAAGAATTGTTAGATTGAGGTTTTTTTACGAGCTAGTGTATCGCCATGGGGAGCTTCAATCTTGTTTGTGAAAAAGAAAGACGGATCAATGGGATTATGTGTTGATTACTATTAACTAAATAAAGTCATGGTGAAGAATAAATATCATTTACCAAGGATTGATGATTTCTTTGATCAACTTAAAAGAGCATAAATAATTTCTAAAATTAATCATCGATCGGAGTATCATCAATTGAAGATCAAAGAAGAGGGTATACCAAAAACAACTTTCAGAACTAGATACATGCATTATGAGTTCATAATACTGCCATTTGAGCTTACGAATGCACCAAAAAGTGGATCATGATACTCATCTTCAGATAATTTTTTAGATCCTCTGAGAAAAGAAACTACATGCAAAGTTGTCAAAGTGTGAATTTTGGTTACCCGAATAGCTTTCCTTGGACATATAGTTTCATCTGAAAGGATTTGGGTTGATCCTAAAAAGGTTCAAGCAATTATTGATTAGAAAACTCCTAAGAATGTTTATGAGGTGAGAAGTTTCTTGGGATTAGCTGGTTATTATTGGCGGTTCATGAAAGATTTTTCAATGATTGTTGCACAAATTTTAAAAATTGTTTCACTCGAAACAAAAATTCATCTCACTTAAGGTTGTTTTTCTTAAAATCAATTTTGCCTCACTTGAGACACTTTTCCCTTGAAACACAAATTTTACAAATTGTTTCACTCAAAACAAAAATTCATCTCACTTAAGATTGTTTTTCTTAAAACCAATTTCGTCTCGCTTAAGATAATTTACCTCGAAACACAAATTTTAGAAATTGTTTCGCTCGAAACAAAAATTCATATCACTTGAGATTGGTTTTTTGTCTCGCGTGACACAATTTCCCTTGAAACAAAAATTTTAGAAATTGTTTCACTAGAAACAAAAATTCATCTCTCTTGAAATTGTGTATCTTAAAACTAAATTTCCTCTCTTGACACAGTTTCCCTTGAAACACAATTTTTAAAAACTGTTTCCCTCGAAACAAAAATTCATCCCACTTGAGATTATTTTTCTTAAAATCAATTTTGTCTCGCTTGAGACAATTTTCTTTGAAAAACAAATTTTAAAAATTGTTTCACAAGAAACAAAAAATTATTTCAATTGATATTGTTTTTCTTAAAACCAATTTCGTCTTTCTTGAGGTAGTTTCCCCTGAAATAAAAATTTTAGAAATTTTTTCACTCGAAATAAATTCATCTCACCTGAGATTGTTTTTGTTAAAACCAATTTCGTCTCGCCTGAGAATGTTTTCCCTTGAAACACAAATTTTAGAAATTGTTTCACTCAAAACAATTCAAATCACTTGAGATTGTTTTTCTTAAAATCAATTTCATCTTGCTAGAGACATTTTCCCTTGAAACACAAATTTTAGAAATTGTTTCACTCGAAACAAAAATTCATCTCACTTGATATTCATTTTCTTAAAATCAATTTCGTCTCGCATTAGACAATTTCCCTTTAAATCCAAATTTTCAATAGAAACAAAAATTCATCTCATTTGATATTGTTTTTCTTAAAACCAATTTTCTCTCGCTTGACACAGTTTTCCCTTGAAACACAAATTTTAGGAATTGTTTTACTCGGAAAAAAATTCATCTAACTTGATATTGTTTTCTTAAAACCAATTTTGTCTCGATTGAGATAGTTTCCCTTGAAACACAAAATTTAGAAATTGTTTCTCTTGGAAAAAAATTATTTCACTTGAGATTGTTTTTCTTAAAATAATTTCATCTTGCTTGAGACATTTTCCCTTGAAACACAAATTTTAGAAATTGTTTCACTCGAAAGAAAAATTCATCTCACTTGAGATTGATTTTCTTAAAATCAATTTCGTCTCGCATAAGGCAATTTCCCTATAAACCCAAATTTTCACTAAAAACAAAAATTCATCTCATTTGAGATTGTTTTTCTTTAAAAAAAATCTCTCGCTTGACACAGTTTTCCCATGAAACACATATTTTAGGAATTGTTTTACTCGAAAAAAATTCATCTCATTTGAGATTGTTTTTCTTAAAACCAATTTAATCTCGCTTGAGACAGTTTCCCTTGAACCACAAATTTTAAAAATTGTTTCACTTGAAACAAAAATTTATTTCACTTGAGATTATTTTTCTTAAAATAAAATTTATCTCGCTCGAGACATTTTTCCTTGAAAAACAAATTTTAGAAATTGTTTCAATCAAAACAAAAATTCATCTCACTTGAGATTATTTTTCATAAAACCAAATTCGTCTTGTCTGAGACATTTTTCTTTTGCAACAATAATTTTAGAAATCGTTTTACTCAAAACAAAAATTCAAATCACTTGAGATTGTTTTTCTTAAAACTAATTTCGCCTTGCTTGAGACAATTTCCTTGAAACAAAAATTTTAGAAATTGTTTCACATGAAACAAAAATTTATCTCATTTTATATTATTTTCTTAAAATAAATTTGGTCTCATCTGAGATAATTTCCATTGAAACATAATTTTGAAATTGTTTCACTCAAGAAAAAATTCTCACTTGAGATTCTTTTTTCTTAAAACCAATTTAATCTTGCTTGAGAATTTTCCCTTGAAACACAAATTTTAGAAATTTTCACTTGAAAGAAAATTTTATCTCACTTGAGATTGTTTTTCTTAAAACCAATTTAATCTCGCTTGAAACAGTTTTCCCTTAAAACACAAATTTTACAAATTATTTGACTCGAAACAAAAATTCATCTCACTTGAGATTTTATTTGTCTCGCATGACACAATTTCCCTTGAAACGCAAATTTTAGTAATTGTTTCACTAGAAACAAATTTATCTCACTTGAAATTATTTTTTTAAACCAATTTCCTCCTGCATGACACATTTTTCCCTTGAAACACAAATTTTAGAAATTGTTTCACTCGAAACAAAAATTCATTCCACTTGAGATTATTTTTCCTAAAACCAATTTTGTCTCGCATGAGACAGTTTCCCTTGAAATAAAAATTCTAGAAATTGTTTCATTTGAAAAGAAAATTCATCTAACTTGAGATTGTTTTTCTTAAAACCAATTTCGTCTCGCCTGTGAATGTTTTCCCTTGAAACACAAATTTTATAAATTGTTTCATTCGGAAAAAAAATCAAATCACTTGAGATTGGTTTTCTTAAAACCAATTTCGTCTCGCTTGAGACAGCTTACCTTGAAACACAAATTTTAGAAATTGTTTCACTCGAAACAAAAATTCATCTCACTTGAGAATGTTTTTCTTAAAACCAATTTCGTCTCACTTGAGACAATGTTCCCTTGAAACACAAATTTTAGAAATTGTTTCACTCGAAACAAAAATTTATCTCACTTGAGATTGTTTTCTTAAAACCAATTTCATCTTACTTGAGACACTTTTCCCTTGAAACACAAATTTTACAATTTGTTTTACTCGAAATAAAAATTCAAATTACTTGAGTTTGTGTTTCTTAAAACCAATTTTGTGTCACTTGAGACAGTTTCCCTTGAAACAAATATTTTAGAAATTGTTTCATGTGAAACAAAAATTTATCTTACTTGAGATTGTTTTTCTTAAAACCAATTTTGTCTCACTTAAGACTGTTTCCCTTGAAATACAAATTCTAGAAATTGTTTCACAAGAAACAAAAAATCATCCACTTGAGATTGTTTTTCTTAAACCAATTTCGTCTAGCCTGAGAATGTTTTCCTTTGAAACACAAATTTAGATATTAGTTCACTCGAAAATTTCAAATCACTTGATATTGTTTTTCTTAAACCAATTTTGTCATGCTTGAGTCAGTTTCCCTTGAAACTCAAATTTTAGAAATTATTCAATCGAAAAAAATTGATGTCACTTGAGATTGTTTTTCTTGAAACCAAATTTATCTCGCTTGAGACAGTTTCCCTTGAAACACAAATTTTAGAAATAGTTTCACTCGAAACAAAAAAAATCTCTTGATGTTGTTTTCTTAAAATCAATTTTGTCTCGCTTGAGATAGTTTCCTTTGAAATACAAATTTTAGAAATTGTTTCACTCGAAACAAAAATTCATCTCACTTGAGATTTTTTTTTAAAAACCAATTTCGTCTTGCTTTAGACAATTTTCCCTTGATACACAAATATTACAAAATGTTTAACTCGAAACAAAAATTAAAATCACTTGAGATTGTTTTTCTTAAAAAGCAATATCGTCTTGCTTCAGACAGTTTCTCTTGACACACAAATTTTAGAAATTATTTCGTACGAAACAAAATTTTATCCCAATTGATATTATTTTTCTTAAAATCAATTTCGTCTCGCTTAAGACAATTTCCCTTGAAATAGAAATTTTGAAATTGTTTCACCAGAAAAAAAATATTCTCACTTGATATTCTTTTTCTTAAAACCAATTTAATCTCGCTTGAGACAGTTTCCCTAGAAACATAAATTTTAAAAATTGTTTCACTCGAAACAAAAATTTATCTCACTTGAGATTTTTTTCTTAAAACCAATTTCTTATCGCTTGAGCCAATTTTCCCTTGAAACACGTATTTTACAAATTATTTCACTCGAAACGAAAACTTATCTCACTTGAGATTGTTCTTCTTAAAACCAATTTTGTCTCGCTTGAGACAGTTTCCCTTGAAATACAAATTCTAGAATTTTTTTCTCAAAACGAAAATCAATCTCAGTTGAGATTTTTTTCTTAAAATCAATTTCGTCTAGCATGTGAATGTTTTCCCTTGAAACACAAATTTTAGAAATTGTTTAACTCAAAAACAATTAAAATCACTTGAGATTGTTTTTCTTAAAACCAATTTCGTCATGCTTTAGACAATTTCCCTTGAAACACTAATTTTAGAAATTGTTTCACTCAAAATAAAAATTCATATCACTTGATATTGTTTTTCTTAAAACCAATTTCATCTTGTTTGAGACATTTTCCCTTTAAAAACAAATTTTAGAAATTGTTTCACATGAAATAAAAATATATCTCATGTGAGATTATTTTTCTTAAAACAAATTTCATCTCGCTTGATACAGTTTTCCTTGAATTAGAAATTTTGAAATTGTTTCACTCAGGAAAAATTTGTCTAACGTGAGATTCTTTTTCTTAAAACCAATTTCTTCTCGTTTGAGACAGTTTTCCATTTAAACACAAATTTTAGAAATTATTTCAATCGAAACAAAAATTCATCTCACTTGAGATTGTTTTTTCTTAAAACCAATTTCGTCTTGCCTGAGATAGTTTTCCCTTGAAACTCAAATTTTACAAATTGTTTCACTTGAAGAAAAAAAATTAATCTCATTTGAGATTGTTTTTCTTAAAATCAATTTCATCTCGCTTGAGACAATTTCCCATGAAACAAAAATTTTTGAAATTGTATCACTCGAAATAAAAATTAATCTCACTTGAGAATGTTTTTCTTAAAACTAATCTCGTCTCGCTTGAGACAATTTTCCCTTGAAACACAACTTCTAGAAATTATTCATTCGAAAGAAAAATTCATCTCACTTAAGATTGTTTTTCTTAAAACCAATTTCATCTCGCTTAAGACAAATTTCCTTGAAACACAAATTTTAGAAATTGTTTCACTAGAAACAAAAATTCATCTCAATTGAGATTATTTTTCTTAAAACTAATTTTCTCTAGCTTGACACAGTTTTCCCTTGAAAAACAAATTTTAGAAATTTACTCGAAACAAAAATTCATCTTACATGATATGGTTTTCCTTCAAATCAATTTCGTCTCACTTGAGATAGTTTCCCTTAAAACACAAATTTTAGAAATTGCTTCACTAGAAACTAAAATATATTTCACCTGAGATTGTTTTTCTTAAAACCAATTTCTTCTCGCTTGAGACAGTTTTCCTTGAAAAACAAAATTTAGAAATTATTCCACTTGAAATAAAATTTCTTCTCACTTGAGATTGTTTTTCTTAAAACCAAATTCGTCTTGCCTAAGACAATTTTTTTTTAAAACAAAAAAATTAGAAATTGTTTCACTCGAAAAAAAAATATTCAAACCACTTGAGACTGTTTTTCTTAAAACCAATTTCTTCTCGCTTGAGACAGTTTCCCTTCAAACAAAAAATTTAGAAATTGTTTCACATGAAACAAAAATTTATCTCACTTAATATTATTTTCTTAATATCAATTTCGTCTCTCTTGATATAGTTTCCCTCGAAAAAAATTTGAAAGTGTTTCACTCAGGAAAAAAATTATCACTTGAGATTCTTTTTCTTAAAACCATTTTCATCTCGCTTGAGACAGTTTCCCTTGAAACACAAATTTAGAAATTGTTTCACTCTAAACAAAATTTCATCTCACATGAGATTGTTCTTCTTAAAACCAATTTCTTCTCGCCTGAGACAGTTTTCCCTTGAAACACAAATTTTACAAATTGTTTTACTCGAAACAAAAATTCATCTCACTTGATATTATTCTTCTTAAAACCAATTCCGTCTTGCTTAAGACAATTTCCCTTGAAACAAAATTTTAGAAATTGTTTCACTCGAAATAAAAATTCATCTCACTTGAGGTTGTGTTTTTGTGTCGCATGACACAATTTACTTTGAAACACAAATTTTAGAAATTGTTTCACTAGAAATGAAAATTCATCTCACTTGAAATCGTTTTCTTAAAACCAATTTCCTCTCGCTTGTTACACTTTTCCCTTGAAATACAAATTTTTGAAATTGTTTCACTCGAAACAAAAATTCATGACTTGAGTTTGTTTTTCTTAAAACCAATTTCATCTTGCTTGAGATAATTTCCCTTGAAACACAAATTTCAGAAATTGTTTCACTCAAAACAAAAATTTATTTCACTTGAGATTTTTTTTCTTAAAACTAATTTCGTCTCGCTTGAGGCAGTTTCCCTTGAAATACAAATTCTAGAAATTGTTTCACTCGAAACGAAAATTCATCTCACTTTGGATTGTTTTTCTTAAAACTAATTTTGTATCGCCGGAGAATGTTTTCCCTTGAAACACAAATTTTAGAAATTGTTTAAGTCAAAAAAAATCAAATCACTTGAGATTGTTTTTCTTAAAACCAATTTTGTCTTTCTAGAGACAGTTTTCCTTGAAACACAAATTTTAGAAATTGTTTCACGTGAAACAAAAATATATTTCACTTGAGATTATTTTTCTTAATATCAATTTTGTCTCGCTTGAGACAGTTTCCCTTGAAACATAAATTCTGAAATTGTTTCACTGTAACACCCCAATTTAGGGGCTAAATTTAAGAAATTATAAAGTGGTGGATTTAATTGGTATTTTTGAAAGAAACGGGGGATTAAATTGTAAGATTTTAAAGTTGGCAGACCGTTTTAAGAAGTACAGGAAATTCAGTGGCTAAACCCATGATTTAACCATTTTTTATATATGTTGAAATATAATCCCCCACCCGTGCTCAGTTTCTGGAAATTTTTCCAGTTTCCCTCTCCCGTCAACCCCTCTTTGAACTCCGATCTACTCGCCGTCCGACCTCCGATCGATGAGCCGAAACCACCATCGTGTTCGTTGTCAATCGAGAAACAAAACCCCTCAAACCTTTTGTCGTGAATCATCGCCGTTCGTCGTGAATTTCAGTCGGAAGTATCGTCGGTAATAACTCGTTTTTAGTTGGTTTTTCATCGATTCACGACGATCCGATGATCCGTTTACGACACCTCCCACACCATCGTGTTCCTTGTGCCGTTCCGAGTCCACCGGTGTTCTCCTTTTTCTCCGGCGGCGGCAGCGCGTGTGGAGGTGAAGCGGTCAAAGTTTCCGACGTTTCAAAATCGAGCTCTCTGCCGTTCAAAATTGTGAACCGAGCTTTGTAAGTATCTCGAAATCGCTCAAAATAATTTTTAGAAATTTTTCTGTGAATTTTACGCTGCCGGAACAGTGCCCACGCGCCCCCACGCGCCGCCACTGCGAGTGGGGATAGTCTAAATGACCGGTTTGACCGGTTTTAGTGAATAGTTGACCGGTTTGACCGGTCACAACCCGACCCGACCCGTTGACCCGACCCGACCCGTTGACCGTTGACCCGTTGACCGTTGACCGGAGTTGACCACTGTTGACCAAAACTTTGACCGGCTTTGATCGGGCATTAAACGACCTTTGACTTCGACCGAGTATACCTATCCTGACATTTTTCGACGTTCCAAATCTGATTCCGCTGTCCGTTTTTCGAAATTCGAACCCGAAGGCCTCAAAATTACCGCTCAAACCCGTTGACTTTGATTTTAACCGAAAATTCCAAATTTCCGAAAAGTCATATTTTATGCTTTCGACGTCCTGAATCCGAATCCGAAGTCCGTTTCGCCAAATTCGAACTCTGTAAGCCGTCTTTCACTGATTTATCACCCGATTCGATCCGTTTATCGTAATTAAGCTCCGTTTCTGATATAATTTTATGTTGATATGTATCTGAGGAATTATTAGAAGTTGAATTGAAGATCAAAGGCGTTCGAATGGAATTTTTATGGTCGATCAGTATTGCACGGAAATCGAGGTAATACTTTACTACCTCTTTATGTTTTATAGAACATGTTGGTATTGGTAAATGCATGAATGGAAATGTTTGGTCTTATATGTGTAATAAATGAAGATCTACACTAGATATGAATACGGTAGAAAATAGATAACTGAATATGGCTCAGATGACTATTATAAGAAATTGGAGGACAGTTGGAATTAAATTACAAGTTCTGAAATTAAGTGATAAAAGAATCAATCATGGATTGTAGATTATAATTTATCTCATTAAAGGTACTTAGATGATAAATTATGAGAATATTTCGATTAGGTAAAATTACGAAATTACCCTTATGGTGGAAAATGACAAGAATTGTCTCTGGAAGTAGATTAATAAATCTGAAAAGAATTATTGATCTGCTAAAACTATTCATGTGCAAAAGGAAATGTTAGTTTTACTTGGAAATTATGGATAACCGGTTTTTAACACCAAGAGGGTTTATGCAAGATACTATAAGTCTGTTAAGGAATCACTTCAAGATCAGAGAAGGTTCGGGAAAGCAATTAATCATAGGATCTCTAAATTATATTATTTTCGTTAAAAGCTAATATCGAAATTATCTGGTTAAGAAATTACAGAAATACCCTTAAGAGATCGAATAGTCTGAGTTAACCCTGAATGAGAAAATACTTAGAGGATTCGTACTTAAGTCGATTAAGTACAGATTTGATTGTTAAGATCATGACTTAGCAGGAAAATTCATGATATTCCGTTTGTAAAATTTGAGAAGACACTTGACTCGAAAATATCCGAATAATGAGTAAATACTTGAAGAATAATTTAATGGGGGTATTTTGCTGTCAGAATTGTTCGAAAGGACTAAAGTAAAAGATATAAATTGGAATTAAATAATAAGACCGAATGGAGGAAAAAGATTGAAATACCGTGGATCTGTAAAATGACCAAAATACCCCTGCAATGGAAATGACTCAAGAATGTCACCAAGCTAAGGAATGATTGGATATCCTCGAGCTCTGAAATGAATGGAATAAAACTGAACATCAAAATTACCAAAATACCCTTATGGCCTAAAGTAAGTAAATGTCTTGGATTAATTAAAGAATCCAAATAAGCATAGGTATTGGCCTACCTTTAAAAGTAATGGAACACAATTTAAGTGAGTAGATCAACCCTAAAGCTATGTCAATACCTGAATGACATAGATATTACTGGAATGCGTGTTCGTCTTCTTAAGTTTGACTCGATGATAAATTTTAGAAGTATTCAACTTAGTTCAACTCTGGATCGCATTCAGTACTAAGAATTGGACGTTAGCACGACAAATCAGCCACAAAGACCAAATTGAATGTAACGGAAGTGCAGCATGTGTCTGAAAAATCAGGAACGCTTGAATTACTCTGGAAAATCCCGAAGTATCTGGAATGGACTTGAATGCTAAATAAATTAAGTAACCACAAGGACTGAGGATTGAATAAGTGAGTTGGATGAATCTGGAAATGTTAATGAACATATATGATGTAATGTTCTTATGGATTATGAATTACAAAATCAAGTACGTCAGTATTTCATGATATGGTGAAAACGTGAACATGAAATAAAGACATTAGAAGATTTATTCAACGTTAATTTCGAAAATGAAATATGAACAAGAATTTGTGGTATTAAAGGGTAAATACCCTGGAAGGAAAATGAATTGACCAGTCGACATAGATTGTTAAGGTTCTGAATCTTCGTTCTCAAGTTGTTCGATTATCCGATCAATTGACATGGATGCAAAGGATTCTGAATACCCTTCTGATTACGTACAACTTCTGAAAATTGTCCGAATAAGATATGATCCTGATAATTCACATTCTGAATAACTGATGATTCCGTCAGTTATTGAACTTTTTACAATAGTGATTCTAAATTCCGACATTCTATCGATATACTGAAGATCCATATTTCTCTACTTGCTAAGATTATCCAGTACCTTTGAATAATATTTGTAAACTCTGGTGTGTTCCCTACTTATATGAATATTTTATCTGATTTCTGATTTGAATTCTGTTTTGACATCTGATCTGAAATCTGTTCTGATTCCTAACCTGGATTCTGTTCTGATATCTGATCTGAATTATGTTTTGATTTCTGATATCTCCGTTTACCGACGGATAAATGTTTTATCTGGGGGGTTTATTGTTGGAGGAAGATTATCTGCAGACTCCTCGGCTTTGTGCTCAGGGTCTAAATGGCATGTGCGGTTGGGTGTATGGTTCTGGGGAACCTACACATTTATGATGTGAACGGATGGGGTATATATATATATGTTTTAAAAGATCTGTATCTTTTTACTGAATTTTTCGAGAACACACTAGAAAACCTATTCTGATATCCTCAACTCAGTCATCCGAAATATTTTTCTGAACTGAAAGCTCATTGTCCGTTACCACCCGAAATATCAGTAGAATCTCTGCTCAGCATAAAAATATGTAAATGCTCAGAAGCAATAAGGAAATAAATATTTATCTGTATCTGCACGTTCATCAGCATCATCTGGTAGTTCTGTATTACTGAGCTTTCCAAAGCTCACTCTATTACTCACTTTTTCAGGTTGAAAGAATTGTACCAGTGCATCTATCGACTTCAGTAAGGGAGTTCGTCCGGCGTTGTTGCAGAGTAGGGTACATGTGATTAGGGGGCATGTAATTGTATTTTGATTTATATACGAGTTTCGAAATATGTTTTATTTTTAAATAGTGAAAACTAATTTTATAAGTTACACGTTTCAATAAAAGTTTTAAATTTTCCGCTATTTTTACAATGGGTCGCTCCGGTGGCCCTAATGTGACTTCCCGGATCGGATCGGGCTACCCGCATCGGTCTGGGGGGTTACATTCACTCAGAAAAAAATTGTCTTACTTGAGATTCTTTTTCTTAAAACTAATTTATTCTCGCTTGAGACAGTTTTCCCCTTGAAACACAAATGTTAGAAATTGTTTCACTCGAAACTAAACTTCATCTCACTTGAGAATGTTTTTCTTAAAAGTAATTTCATCTCGCTTGAGACAATTTTCCCTTGAAACTCAAATTTCACAATTTGTTTCACTCGAAACAAAAATTAAACGAATTTGAGATTAATTTCCTGAAAACCAATTTTGTCTTACTTGACAGTTTTCCTTAAGACAAATTTTTTCGATATTGTTTCACTTCGAAACAAAAAATCATCTCACTTGAGAATATTTTTTTTACAACCAATTTCATCTCGCTTGAGACAGTTTCCCTTGACACAAAAATTTTCGAAAATATTTCACTTGAAAAAAAAAGCATCTCACTTGTGAATGTTTTTCTTAGAACCATTTTTGTTTCGCTTGAGATAATTTTCCTTGAAACACAAATTTTAGAAATTGTTTTACTTGAAAGAAAATTTCATTTCACATGAGATTGATTTTCTTAAAATCAATTTCGTCTCGCATGAGACAATTTACCTTGAAACCTAAATTTTCACTAGAAACAAAAATTCATGTCACTTGAGATTGTTTTCTCTTTAAACCAATTTTCTCTCGTTAGACACAGTTTTCCCTTGAAACGCAAATTTTAGAAATTGTTTTACCCGAAACAAAAATTCATCTCACTTGAGATTGATTTTCTTAAAACCAATTTCGTCTCTCTTGAGACAGTTTCCCCTGAAACACAAATTTTAGAAATTGCTTCACTCGAAACAAAAATTTATATCACCTGAGATTGTTTTTCTTAAAACCAATTTCGTCTTGCTTGAGATTGTTTTTTCTTAAAACCAAATTCGTCTTGCCTCAGACAAATTTTTCTAGAAGCAAAAAATTTTGAAATTGTTTCACTATAAACAAAAATTCAAATAACTTGAGATTGTTTTTCGTAAAACCAATTTCGTCTCGCTTGAGACAGTTTCCCCTTAAACAAATATTTTAGAAATTGTTTCATATGAAACAAAAATTTATCTCACGTGATATTATTTTTCTTAAAATCAATTTCGTCCCTCTTGAGATAGTTTCCCTTGAAACACAAATTTTGAAATTGTTTTACTCAAAGAAAAAAATTCTCACTTTAGCTTCTTTTTCTTAAAAACCAATTTCATCTCACTTGAGACAGTTTTTTTCTTGAAACGCAAATTTAAGAAATAGTTTACCTCGAAACAAAATTTCAACTCACTTGAAATTGTTTTTCTTAAAACCAATTTCTTCTTGCTTGACACAGTTTTCCCTTGAAACACAAATTTTACAAATTGTTTCACTCGAAACAAAAATTCATCTCACTTGAGATTATTCTTCTTAAAACCAATTTCATCTCGCTTAAGACAATTTCCCTCGAAACACAAATTTTAGAAATTCTTTCACTCGAAACAAAAAATCTTCTTACTTGATATTTATTTTTTTGTCTTGCATGACATAATTTCCCTTGAAACAAAAATTTTAGAATTTATTTCACTAGAAACAAAAATTTATCTCACTTAAAATTATTTCTCTTAAAACCAATTTCCTCGCGCTAGTTACACTTTTCCATTGAAACACAAATTTTACAAATTTTTTCACTCGAAACAAAAATTCATCACTTGAGTTTGTTTTTCTTAAAACCAATTTCATATTGCTTGAGACAGTTTCCCTTGAAACACAAATTTCAGAAATTGTTTCACTTGAAACAAAAATTTTAGAAATTGTTTCACTTGAAACAAAAATTTATTGCACTTGAGATTGTTTTTCTTAAAACCAATTTCGTCTCACTTGAAAAAATTTCCCTTGAAATACAAATTGTAGAAATTGTTTCACTCAAAAATGAAAATTCATCTCACTTGGGATTTTTTTTTTCTTAAAACCAATTTCGTCTCGCCTGAGAATGTTTTCTCTTGAAACACAAAGTTTAGAAATAGTTTCAGTCGAAAAAAAATTCAAATCACTTCAGATTGTTTTTCATAAAACCAGTTTTTTCTTGCTTGAGACGGTTTCCCTTGAAACACAAATTTTAGAAATTGTTTCACGTAAAACAAAAATATATCTCGCTTGAGATTATTTTTCTTAAAACCAATTTTGCCTCGCTTGAGGCAGTTTCCCTTGAAACAAAAATTTTGACATTGTTTCACTCAAAAATATTTATCTTACTTTAGATTCTTTTCTTATAACTACTTTCGTCTCGCTTGAGACAGCTTTCCGTTGAAACACAAATGTTAGAAATTTTTTCTATAACCCCCTCAGACCGATGCAAGTAATCCGATCCGATTTGGAGTGTCACATTAGGGCCACCGGAGTGACCCACTATAAAAATAGCGGAAAATTTAAAACTTTTAATAAAACATGTAACTTATAAAATGATTTTTCAGTATGCAGAAATAAAACAGATTTTCAGACTTGTATATAAAACAAAATACAATTTCATGCCCCCTAATCACAAGTACCATACTCTGCAACCAACGCCGGAAGAACACCCTTATAGGTACGATTATTTTAACCTGAAAAGAAAAGTAACAAAGTGAGCTTCGGAAAGCTCAGTAATACAGAACTACCAGATGATGCTTAAGAACGTGCAGATACAGATAAACGTATTTTTCCTTATTGGTTCAGATATTTATAGATCTTTATGTTGAGCAGAGATACTACTGATATTTCAGGTAGTAATAGATAGTGCTTTCAGTTCAGATAGAAATATTTTGGATGTCTAGGTTCAGGAGATCAGAATAGGTTATCTAGTGTATTCCCATAAAACTAGTAAAAAGACAGATTTTTTTATTAAAACATATATATATATATATATACACCCATCCATTCACATCATAAATGTATAGGTTCCCCAAAACCATACACCCAACCGCACATGCCATTTAGACCCTGAGCACAAAGCCGAGGAGTTTGTAGATAATCTTCCTCTAACAATAAACCCCCCAGATAAAACATTTCTCCGTCGGTAAACGGAGATATCAAAAATCAAAACAGAATTCAGATCAGATATCAGAACAGAATCCAGATCAGATATCAGAACAGAATCCAGATCAAAAATCAGAACAGAATTCAGGTAATGTATCAGAACAGAATTCAAGTCAGAAATCAGATAAAATATTTATATGATTTGGGAACACACCAGAGTTTACAGATATTATTCAGAGGTACTGTATAATCTTATCAAGCAGAGAAACATAGATCTTCAATATGTCGATAGAATGTTGGGATTTATAATCACTATTGAAAGAGATCAATAACTGATGGAATCATCAGTTATTTAGAATGAAACTTGAGCTGATAAGGAAGAGATGAAGGTTCAGGACCTTTACAATCTATGTAAATTACTCGGATTATCTAACAACTCCAGATGAATAGCTGCCATAACTAATACTTGTCAATTCATTAACCTTCCAGGGTATTTACTCTTTAATATCAAATATTCTTATCCACAGATCATCTTCTAAGTTATTACTGAACAGATATTAAGGAGACGAACACATATTCCAATGCTCTTAATTTCATGTTCACGCTTTCACTATATCATTAACTGCTGACGTGCTTGATTTGGAGTTCATGATCCATAAGAACATTACATTATGTATGTTCATTAACGTTTCCATACTCATCCAAATCACTTACTTAATCCTTAGTCCTTGAGGTTACTTAATTCATTTAGCAGTCAAGTCTATTATAGTTATTTCAGGGGTTTTCAGAGTAATTCGTATGTTTCTGAATTTCGGATACATATTCTACTCATGTTCCGTTCAATTTGGTCTTCATGGTTGATTTGTCTAATGAATATCCCTTTCTTAGTACAGAATGTGATCTAGAATTTAGCTGAGCTGAATACTTCCAAATTTATCATCGAATCAAACATGAGAAGTCGAACACGCATTCAAGTGACATCTATGCCGTTCTGGTACTGATATAACACTAGCATTTGTTTCTCGGCTTAATATGTGATCCATAACTTTTAAGATCAGTACTACACCCATGTTTATTTGGATTCCTTAATTAATCCAAGACATCTACTTAGTCTAGGTCATAAGGGTATTTTGGTTATTTTTTTGCTCAATGTTTTTCCATTCATTTCAAAGCTTGAATATGTCCATTCATTCCTGGGCTTGGTGATATTCTTGTGTCATTTCTATTCCAGGGGTATTTTGGCCATTTTACAGATTCAATGTATTTCAATCATTTCCTTCCGTCTGATCTTACTATTAAATTCAATCTTATCATTTATTTCAGTCCTTTCGAACAATTCTGAAAAAAGAACACCCCCGATAAATTGTTCTTCAGGTATTTACTCATAACTCAGATATTTTCGGGTCAAGTGCCTTCTCAGATTTTACAAACAGAATATCATAAATTTTTCTGTACCAAGACATGATCTTAACATTTAAATCCGTAATTTTTCGAGTTAAGTACAAATCCTCAAAGTACTTTCTCATTCCTGGTCAACTCGGACTATTTTTACCTTTCAATGGCATTTTTCGTAATTTCTTAACCAAATAGTTTCAGTATTAACTCTTTACGAAAATAACTATAATTTAGAGATTCTATGGTTAATTTCTTTTCAAAACATTCTCTAATCTTAAAATGATTCCTTAACAGACTTTTAGTATCTTGCATAAACCCTCTTAGGTTTAAAAATCGATTATCCGAATTTTCCAATTAAAATTAACATTTCTTATGCACATATGTAGTTTTATCAGACCAATAAGTCTTTTCAGAGTTATTAATCAACTTCTAGGGACAATTCTTTTCATTTTACAACATAGGGGTATTTTCATAATTTTACCTAATCGAAATATTCTCATAATTTATCATTCAAGTACTTTTAATGAGATAAATTATAATCTACATATCCATGGTTGATTCCTTTATCACTTAATTCCAAAACTTGTGATTTAATTCCAACTGTCCTCCAATTATTATAATAGTCATCTGAGCCATATTGAGTTACCTACTTTCTACCGCATTCGTATCGAGTGTAGAACTTCATTAATTACAAATATGAGACCAAACATTTCCATTCATGCATTTACCAATACCAACATGTTCTATAAAGCATAAAGAGGTAGAATGTATTACCTCAATTTTTGTGACATACTCACTGACCATATAAATTCCATTCAAACGCCCTCGCTCTTTAATTCAATGTCCAATAGTTCCTGAGATACATATCAACATAAATTTTATCAAAAATGGGCTTAATTTCGAAAAACAGATAGAATCGGGTGATTAATCAGTGAAAAATACCTTACCAACTCAATTCCTAACTTCCAATCTTTTTCTCAAGAACCCGAACCATCAAATATGTGAACCCAAATCTAAAATAAATTTCCTCGCCATAAAAATAACTTATTAAAAATCCTTTCTATAATAGAGGGCTCAATTAGTAAAATTGAAAACTAATGGAGCCATCAAAATAGTTAATTACATAAATTAGCGACTAAATCGATCATGTAAAAACTATTATGTCATAACTATAAACACTTGGAAACTAAAAGACAAGGTAAAGATCTCACCAAACTTGAATGATACACCTTGTGATTTACCCATTTTGCACTTTAATAATAACTCCCAAAACCACGTGATTCCATTGCTCCATTTCACGTTTATTTTAAATTGTTTTCTCTTTCTCTGTAACTGCTCCATTTCACGTGATTCCCTTGTCAAAGCCAGTGAACAAACGTAAAGAGCAACTTCCATGGCTGAACCTTATCTAGGAATACTCGAACTGAACACAAATTATGCTTATAAATTCTGAGTAACTGCTACTGGTGACCATCTCGAACCATTTGCTTGGCTAGATCATGTAGAAATGGCATAATTTGAGGAGGTATAAGAGTGGGAGGAGTATACACAACAGTTTCCAAGTTAATATTTGATGCTCAGAATGGCTATGATATGTAGCCCTGCCACCAGCATCTCTTTAATTACCAGGTGATCCTGATGATGGAAGGCCATTAAACAGACGATCAGGCTAAATAGGTTTGTTATAAGAATTCAATCGCTGCTTAAACTCATCCTCTAGTTTTGAAATAGCCTTAGCAAGTAAAGTGTTAGCCTGGTTAAGCACCCCATCGTCATTCCTAAAGTTCTTGTTGTTGCTAAAAAAACTGAATGTTGCTTCTTAGTTGATCAATTTAACCAAGTTTATCCACCCGTTCTTCCTCTTCCGAATGACATGTTTACATACGTTCTTCAGCGCGTTGATACGAACTGGTTTAATTAGGAAATCACAGGAACCGTGGTAACACCCTTCATAACAACATGTTTTCCATCGTCTACCAACATCATGATGACAGGGAGATCCATCTCCAAACCAATATGGTTAAGAAGTTTGAATCCATCCATGTCCAACATATGAACATCGCTAAGAACAATACCGAACCCATTTTTTTCTCGTAGGATAGACACTGCCGTCTCTGCTCGACTGTATTTAGTAACTTCATATGAACAAGTTCTTAGCATCTTTTACAAGATTATGAAACATGTTGGATCATCGTCAACAACAAACACAGGTAGACCAACAGGGAACTGATCTGGGACTGAATCTACTGCTTTCCAAGCATCACTCGAGTTAGCAGTCGACATGGATCCTTTTCCACCACTTGAAAACCATATTCGAAACCAGAAAATAAAGAGAAATTTTGCAGAAAGATGTTTGGTTTCACATGCTTAAACTCCAACTGATTCCACAAGCATCCAAAAAGAATAAAAGATTGATAATTTATGTGAAAATCAAGTGATGACAAAGACTTTGGAACTTTACATGCAGAGGTAACTCTTTTATGTTGGAGTGGTTGAACAACTCTTCCCACTTGTTGTTCTTTATTTTGTATATAATAATAATAATAATAATAATAATAATAATAAGATTCATATAATTGGGGTATGACAATTTTTCCCTCCTTAAAAGAATTTTATCCCTGAAATTCATTCGTGTCACATAATTACAGAAATGAAACTTCCATCAGTTCTTCCATGTCTTCAAGCAGCTTTTACAGAAGTACGGATCCTCCACTATTCCTTAACCAGTTGAGTATACATTCTTTTCAGAACTCTCACTTATTTCAATAAAAGAATCCGAACGAAAATTTCCTTGAGGAATCAATTTAGTATTGGTTACGCGTGAGGTACTTTACAGAATTTAGGCAGACGTTACTGATATTCCTTTTTGCAAAGGTAGGACCTAACGGATAAAACTTCGGTCTGCTCGTTACAGATAGGGACTCAACCTTGGAGTTCCGACTCAGAGAAGTACGATTATAGTCTAGGGGTATGTACTAATCAGACATCTTTTGAAATTCGATCGGCCGGACTATCTAAAAAATTTTGACTCAAACCCTAAGCTCTGATACCACTAAATGTAACCCCCTCAGACCGATGCAAGTAATCCGATCTGATCTGGAGTGTCACATTAGGGCTACCGGAGTGACCCACTGTAAATATAGCGGAAAATTTAAAACTTTTATTAAAACATGTAAATTATAAAATGATTTATCATTATGCAGAAATAAAACAGATTTTCAAACTTGTATATAAAACAAAATACAATTACATGCCCCCTAATCACAAGTACCATACTCTGCAACCAATGCCAGAAGAACTCCTTTACTGAAGTCGATAACTGTACTGGTACGATTCTTTTAACCTGAAAAGATGAGTAACAGAGTGAGCTTCGAAAAGCTTAGTAATACAGAACTACCAGATAATGCTGAAGAACGTGCAGATATAGATAAACTTATTTTTCCTTGTTGGTTTAGATATTTATAGATCTTTATGTTGAGCAGAGATACTACTGATATTTCAGGTAGTAACAGATAGTGCTTTCAATTCAGATGGAAATATTTAGGATGTTTAGGTTCAGGAGATCAGAAAAGGTTATCTAGTGTGTTCCCATAAAACCAGTAAAAAGATACAGATTTTTTTTAAAACAGATATATATATATATATATACTCCCATCCGTTCACATCATAAATGTGTAGGTTCCCCAAAACCATACACCCAACCGCACATGCCATTTAGACCCTGAGCACAAAGCCGAGAAGTCTGCAGATAATCTTCCTCCAACAATAAACCCCCTCAAATAAAACATTTCTCCATCGGTAAATGGAGATATCAGAAATCAAAACATAATTTAGATCAGATATCATAACAGAATCCAGATCAGAAATCAAAACAGAATTCAGGTAATATATCATAACAGAATTCAAGTCAGAAATCAGATAAAATATTTATATGATTAGGGAACACACCAGAGTTTATAGATATTATTCAGAGGTACTGGATAATCTTATCAAGCAGAAAAACACAGATCTTCAGTATGTCGATAGAATGCTGGAATTTAGAATCACTATTGGAATAGATCAATAACTGATGGAATCATCAGTTATTCAGAATGAAACTTGAGCTGATAAGGAAGAGATGAAGGTTCAGGACCTTTACAATCTATGTCGATTACACGGATTATCTAACAACTCTACATGAATAGCTGCCAGAACTAATACTTGTCAACTTGTCAATTCATTAACCTTCCAGGGTATTTACTCTTTAATTCCAAATATTCTTATCCACAGATAATCTTCTGTGTTATTACTGAACATATCTTAAGGAGACGAACAGATATTCCAATGCACTTAATCTCATGTTCATGCTTTCACTATATCATTAACTGCTTACGTGCTTGATTTGTAGTTCATAATCCATCAGAACATTACATTATGTATGTTCATTAACGTTTCCAGACTCATCCAAATCACTTACTTAATCCTTAGTCCTTGAGGTTACTAAATTCATTTAATAGTCAAATCCATTACAGTTATTTCAGGGTTTTCCAGGGTAATTCGTACGTTTCTGAATTTTGGATACATATTGTACTCCTGTTCCGTTCAATTTGGTCTTCATGATTGATTTGTCTAACGAATATCCCTTTCTTAGTACAGAATGCGATCTAGAATTTAGCGAATCAAACTTGAGAAGTCGAACACGCATTCAAGTGACACCTATGTTGTTCTGGTACTAATATAACACTAGCATTGGTTGCTCAGCTTAATATGCGATCCATAACTTTTAAGATCAGTACCACACCCAGTTTATTTGGATTCCTTAATTAATCCAAGACATCTACTTAGTCTAGGTATAAGGGTATTTTGGTCATTTTGTTGCTCAATATTTTCCATTCATTTCAAAGCTTGAGGATGTCCATTCATTCCTGGGCTTGGTGATATTCTTGTGCCATTTATATTCCAGGGGTATTTTGGTCATTTTATAGATTCAATGTATTTCAATCATTTCCTTCCATATGATCTTACTATTAAATTCAATCTTTTATCATTTATTTCAGTCCTGTCGAACAATTCTGACAATAGAACACCCCGATAAATGGTTCTTCAAGTATTTACTCATAACTCAGATATTTTCGGGTCAAGTGCCTTCTCAAATTTTACAAACAGAATATCATGAATTTTTCTGTTACAAGACAGGATCTTAACATTTAAATCTGTAATTTATCGAGTTAAGTACAAATCCTCAAAGTACTTTCTCATTCCTCGTCAACTCGGACTATTTTTACCTTTCAATGGCATTTTCGTAATTTCTTAACCAAATAGTTTCGATATTAACTCTTTACAAAAATAACTATAATTTAGAGATCCTATGGTTAATTTCTTTTCAGAATATTCTCTAATCTTGAAATGATTCCTTAACAAACTTCTAGTATCGTGCATAAACCCTCTTGGGTTTAAAAACCGATTATCCGAATTTTCCAATTAAAACTAACAGTTCTTATACACTTCTGTAGTTTTATCAAACTAATAAGTCTTTTCAGAGTTATTAATCAACTTCCAGGGACAATTCTTGTCATTTTACAACATAGGGGTAAAATAAAAAAAATTAGTTAACCATATTCCCATATGTAATGGGGTAAGAGGGAAGTAGGATAGTAGGCTGCCCCCTAGGCCAGGTACCTTTAATGAGATAAATTATAATCTACATATCCATGATTGATTCCTTTATCACTTAATTCCAAAACTTGTAATTTAATTCCAACTGTCCTCCAATTCTTATAATAGTCATCTGAGCAATATTCAGTTTCCTACTTTCTACTGCATTCGTATCGAGTGTAGAACTTTATTAATTACACATATGAGACCAAACATTTCCATTCATGCATTTACCAATACCAACATGTTCAATAAAGCATAAAGAGGTAGTAATGTATTACCTCAAATTTTGTGTCATACTGACTGACCATATAAATTCCATTCAAACGCCCTCGCTCTTTAATTCAATGTCCAATAGTTCCTCAGATACATATCAACAAAAATTTCATCAAAAATGGGCTTAATTCTAAAAAAACGAATAGAATCGGGTGATTAATCAGTGAAAAACAACTTACCAACTCAATTCCTAGCTTCCAATCTTTTTCTCAAGAACCCGAACCTTCAAATATGCAAACCCAAATCTAAAATAAATTTCCTCGCAATAAAATAACTTATTAAAAACCCTTTCTATAATAGAAGGCTCAATTGGTAAAATTGAAAACTAATGGTGCCATCAAAATAGTTAATTACTTAAATTAGTGACTAAATTGATCTTGTAAAAACTATTATGTCATAATTAGAAACACTTGGAAACTAAGAGACAAGGTAAAGAACTCACCAAACTTGAATGACACACCTTGTGATTTACCCATTTTGCACATTAATAATAGCTCCCAAAACAACGTGATTCCATTGCTCCATTTTATATTTATTTTAAATTGTTTTCTCTTTCTCTGTAACTGCTCCATTTCATGTGATTCCCTTGTCAAAGCCATTGAACAAATGAAAAGAGCAGCTTCTATGGCTGAACCTTCTCTAGGAATTCTCGAACTGAACACAAATTATGCTTATAAATTATGAGTAACTACTGCTGGTGACCATCTCGAACCATTTTCTTGGCTAGATCATGCAGAAATGACATAATTCGAGGAGGTATAAGAGTGGGAGGAGTATACACAACAATTTCCAAGTCAATATTTTGATGCTCAGAATGGCTATGGGATGTAGCCCTGCCACCAGCATCTCCTTAATTACCAGGTGATCCTGATTATGGACGTAGCGTATTTGGAAGGCCATTAAATAGATGATCAGGCTCAATAGGTTTGCTATAAGAATTCAATCGCTTCTTAAACTCATCCTCTAGTTTTGAAATAACTGTAGCAAGTAAAGTGTTAGCCTGGTTAAGCACCCCATCGCCATTCCTAAAGTTCTTGCTGCTGCTAAAAAAACCGAATGTGCTTCTTAGTGATCAATTGAACCAAGTTTCCACCCGTTCTTCCTCTTCCGAATGACATGTTGTCATACATTCTTCAGCGCCTTGATACGAACTGGTTTAATTAGGTAATCACAGGAACGTGGTAACACCCTTCATAACAACATGTTTTCATCTTCTGCCGATATTATGATGATAGGGAGATCCATCTCCAATCCAATATGGTCAAGAAGTTTGAATACATCCATGTCCGACATATAAACATCGCTAATAACAATACTGAACCCATTTTTTCTATCGTAGGATAGAAACTGCCGTCTCTGCTCGACTGCATTTAGTAACTTCATATGAACAAGTTCTTAGGATCTTTTCCAAGATTATGAAACATGTTGGATCATCGTCAACAATAAGCATACGTAGTCCAGTAGGGTACTGATATGGGACTGAATCTACTGCTTTCCAAGCATCACTCGAGTTAGCAGTCGACTTGGATCCTTTTCCACCACTTGAAAACCATATCTGAAACCAAAAAATAAGGAGAAATTTTGCAGAAATATGTTCGGTTTCACATGCTTAAACTTCAACTATTCCACAAGCATCCAAAAAGAACAAAAGATTGATAATTTATGTGAAAAGCAAGTGATGACAAATACTTTGGAACTTTACACGCAGAGGTAACTCTTTCATGTTAGAGTAGTGAACAATCTTCCCACTTGTTGTTCTCCATTTTGTATATTATAAATAATAATAATAATAATTAAATTCATATAATTGGGGTGTGACAATTCTTCCTCCTTAAAAGAATTTCGTCCTCGAAATTCATTTGTTTCATATAATTACAGAAATGAAACTTCCATCAGTTCTTCCATGTCTTCAAGTAGCTTTTACAAAAGTACGGATCCTCCACTAATCCTTAACAGTTGAGTATACATTTTTTTCAGAACTCTAACTTATTTCAATAAAGAATCCGAACGAAAATTTCCTTGAGGAATCAATTTAGTATTGGTTACGCGTGAGGTACTTTACAGAATTTTGGCAGACGTTACTGATATTCCTTTTTTCAAAGGTACGACCTAACGGATAGAAACTTCGGTTTGCTCCTTACAAATAGGGACTCAACCTTGGAGTTTGGCTCAGAGAAGTACAATTGTAGTCTAGGGGCATGTACTGATCAGACATCTTTTGAAATTCGATCGGCCGGTCTATCTTGAAATTTTGAATCAAACCATAGGCTCTGGTACCACTAAATGTAACCCCCTTATACGATGCAAGTAATTCGATCCGATCTGGAGTGTCACATTAGGGTCATGGAGCGACCCACTGTAAAAATAGCGGAAAATTTAAAACTTTTATTAAAACATGTACTTATAAAATGATTTATCAGTATGCAGAAATAAAATAGATTTTCAGACTTATATATAAAAAAAATACAATTACATGCCCCTAATCACAAGTACCATACTCTGTAACCAACACCAGAATAACTCCCTTATTGAAGTCGATAACCACACTGGTACGATTCTTAACCTGAAATGTGGAGTAACAGAGTGAGCTTCGAAAGCTCAGTAATACAGAACTACCAGATGATGCTAAAGAACGTGCAGATACAGATAAACGTATTTTTCCTTATTGGTTCAGATATTTATAGATCTTTATGTTGAGCAGAGATACTACTGATTTTCAGGGTAGTAACAGATAGTGCCTTCAGTTCAGATGAAATATTTCGGATGTGTAGGTTCAAGAGATCAGAAATACAAATTTTTTTATTAAAACATATATATATAATATATACCCCCATCCGTTCACATCATAAATGTATAGGTCTCCAAAACATGCACCCAACCGCATAAGACATTTAGACCCTGAGCACAAAGCTGAGGAGTCTACAGATAATCTTCCTCCAATAATAAGCCCCCAGATAAACATTCTCCGTCGGTAATGGAGATATCTGAAATCAAAATAGAATTTAGATCATATATTAGAAAGAATCCAGATCAGAAATCAGAACAGAATTCAGGTAATGTATCAGAACAAACTTCAAGTCCGAAATCAGATAAATTATTTATATGATTAGGGAACACACTCGAGTTATAGATATTATTCAGAGGTACTGGATAATCTTATCAAGCAGAAAACACAGATCTTCAGTATGTCGATAGAATGTTGGAATTTAGAAACTATTAGAAGAGATCAATACTGGTAGAATCATCAGTTATTCAGAATAAAAGTGAGTTGATAAGGAAGAGATGAAGGTTCAAGACCTTACAATCTATGTCGAGTACTCGGATT